>NW_010365775.1:49351-52694 GCF_000414095.1 Morus notabilis
CGTGGATTCTAGGAATTGATGTGGAAGACATTGGTTTTCTAAACACAAAGATTGGAGCAAGGACTGTTCGTGGTCAAAGAACTCAAGTTATCATCCGAGTCGGCTTCTAGGTATTTTTCCTGATTGAGTTCTTGATATATATAAGTTAATGAGATTAATTTATTCGTGCATAAATTAATATAATCTATAGAGTATCTCAAAAGTTTTATGAAAATTTTTGTTATACACGATCCGCCTCTTCCCCGCACCACCGCGCTTCCGCAGCCGGATTCGATCCGGAGACCAACAGTGTCTAGAAAGTATCAGAGCAGAGTTGCTAAAAAACAAAGTACAATTTTGGTAAAATTTTGCAAACTGCTTGAGAAGGATAAATCAACAAGATACTTTAGAAGAAAAGTTTGTGTCCAACCTTCAATTTGTTGCTCAAAAATAGATCTAGGAGCACAAGAGACCTATATAAACACCTGAAATCAGATGTTGATTAGTCCAAGCATTATATTCAAAATTTTGACCAGAATACCATACAACATCCAATGGCCAATATATTGGTAACCACAAGCTAGGAAGAACGAAAACAAACAGAAAACAGCGAGAAATCAAGAGAAAAGAAAAATGAAAACAATTTGTATTGATACTGGTTTTTTCCAAGCACCGATACAGATTCGCATGGACATTCGAGAGGTCCAGCTCTCTCCCCTTTTATGTCACTCACCCAAAAATGACATAAAAACCACACCACCAATCTGACCCCTCATTTATTAACCAAAACGGAAAAGACACTAGTGGGCTGCACAGAAAACACCCCTAACATATATTCCTGATGCACTCTAGAGCCCATTGACATGTCACCCAGCACCTAGCGCACACATTTGGCACGCCTGACATATGTAAACCTGATTGGGGGCTTATCAATACCCCCCTGTATAGGGCTCCCAAATGACCTCGAACGAGGGCAGCCCCTTCTATTTAATCAACACCTCATGCTGCGCGCCCCCAGCAGCAGGACCCTGGCGCAACCCAAGAACTTCATCCAGTTCCACCATGAGCTCCAAGTCATCAGCCAGCTGTAGGGAAAGAGGCTGGAACCGAGGTGAGCAGGGCAGGCTTCAGCTGTGAGACATGGAAAACCAAATGGATGACGACCTGATCAGGAAGGTGCAGCTTATGGGCCACGACACCAATGCGAGCCAGAATACGGTAGGGGCCATAATAGCGCGGGGCCAGCTTCTCAAACGGGTGGGAAGCCAACGTGCAATGCCGATAGGGACGAAGCTTAAGAAACACCATATCGCCGACCTCAAAGTGGACGTCGCGTCGATGGCCATCAGCGCGAGCCTTCATCCGCTGATGTGCGCGCTCCAAATGACGCTTCAACTCAGCCAACATATCATCCCAGTCCTTCAACTGTAGCTCAACAGCCGAGCTAGCCGTAGACCCCGGCAAGTAGCGAAGTAGGGAGGACGGATCACGCCCATAAACCACACGGAAAGGAGTGGTACCAATGGACGTGTGGTAAGCCGTATTGTAACAATACTCAGCCCATGCCAACCATCAAGCCCACTGCTTGGGCTTGTCTATTGCGAAGCAACGCAAGTACGTCTCCAAACACTGATTTACGACCTTTGTTTGCTCGTCGGTCTGAGGGTGATAAGTCGTGCTATGCTTTAAAGCAGTACCCTGTAATTTGAATAACTCCCTCCAAAAATGGCTCATGAACACCTATCCAAATACCGAATCAACCCTCAAGAGAATTATTTATCTACTTCTTTCTTAAGAAGGAATGGATTCCATCTCGTGTAATAACATTCCCAGCTACCTACTTCACCATGTCTCCAAAATACAAGGAATAGGATTC
Organism: Morus notabilis; assembly: GCF_000414095.1. Classification (NCBI taxonomy): domain Eukaryota; kingdom Viridiplantae; phylum Streptophyta; class Magnoliopsida; order Rosales; family Moraceae; genus Morus; species Morus notabilis. The sequence goes on from NW_010365775.1 coordinate 51,207, forward strand.
AGGATCTCAGGATCCGTACTGAGTAAATCAAAAGACACGAATCCATAAATAGGAGTCTGTTAAGAACTCAGGATTAAGATCATTCTATATATGACCATCGGTAGACTCAATTAGAATTTCTATAATTAACGGAATTATTAGAAATTCATATTGTGTCTGTGTCCTTGTTCCACACAATCTCATTATGCTAAATACACTCATTCAATAACTCACCATATTAACAGTGCGGATAACACTGTTCCATTCTAAATGGGAATGACATGTATTAATAATGTTTTAATTAAAGATTCCTAACTTTAATTAAATTCATTATGAACATTGCTTTTTGATTATTATCCTTAAACATTATCCTCTTGTATATAACACTTATATACAATGTTTAAGGTTACATAAATAATCATGGAATTTTCATTGATATTCATAAAATATTCATAAATATATGCACATAAAATAATGAATAAACTCTTTTATTAAATAAACAATAAATATCCTATTACATCTCATGCTTCTAGGACACCATTCCCAACATGAAGTCAGTTTACGAATGAGAGCTCATGGCAATTTTATTCGCAATTCAAAAGTGGCGGCATTATCTTTTGGGGCGACACTTTGTGGTGCGTACAGACCAGCGCAGCCTGAAATTCCTTTTGGAACAGCGCATTGTGAGTGAGGAGCACCAAAAATGTTTGGTTAAATTGATGGGCTTCGATTTTGAAATCCAGTACAAGCCCGGGTTGGAAAACAAAGCCGCCGATGCTTTATCCCACATGGATTCCTCTGCCGCTTTGCTGGCCATGACGCTGCCCCATGTCGTGCAGTTGGAGGATGTTGATGCTCAGATCCTCGCAGATGAACGACTGCGGGCTATTGTTGTAGACCTTCAGCAGAACCCCATGGTGCGGCTTGGTTACTCCTTGGTGCAAGGCTGGCTGCTGTACAAGGGCCGCCTAGTGTTGCCTAATAGCTCACCACTCATCGGCTTGCTTTTGAAGGAGTACCATGACAGTGGCGTGGGGGGTCATTCGGGGGTGCTGAAGACACTCAAACGGATTGCCGCTTCGTTGTATTGGGAGGGAATGAAAGGGGATGTTCATCGCTACATTGCCAATTGTTTAGTGTGCTAGCAGTACAAGACTTCAACATTGGCGCCAGGTGGACTATTGCAGCCATTACCCATTCCAGAGATGATTTGGGAGGATCTCTCAATGGACTTCATCGAGCCCCTTCTGAAATCGGAGGCTGCAGACACGATCTTGGTGGTGGTGGACCGGTTGAGCAAATATGCCCATTTCATTAGCCTCAAACATCCCTTCAAGGCTCCAACAGTAGCTGCTGCGTTCATCCGCGACGTAGTCCATCTTCATGGGGTACCTAAGTCAATTGTCTCAACGCGAGCCCCAGCGCGCTGCCAACGCCCGCCCCAGCGCGCGCCCAACGCGCGCCCCAGCGCGCGCCCAATGCGCGCCCCAGCGCGCCCCAACGCGGGCC
>NW_010365775.1:53347-56796 GCF_000414095.1 Morus notabilis
TGCCAAAACGCGCCCCTGCGCTCGCCCAACGCGCGCTCCAGCGCGTACCCACCGCGCGCCCCAGCGCGCCTAACCAACGCGCGCCCCCAACGCGCGCTGGGGCGCGCTGCCAACGCGCGCCCCTAACGCACGCCCCAGCGCGCTGCAAACGCGCGCTCCAGCGCGCCCCCAATGCGCGCCCCAGCGCGCTGCCAACGCGCGCCCCCAATGCGCACCCCAACGGTCTCAATGTCCATTGTACTTGATGAAGACATTCAATCCAGCAATAACTGTTAATCAATATGCAATTACTCCTAGTCATCATCGATCATAAGGCAGTCATAGTGTGTTGCCCTGAACAGTCATAATATTATGACTGAACGGTCATATCACTATGGTTGTCTTATGGCCGGTCATAATACTATGACCGGCCATTTTGACTCATACTATTATAATTTTACTTATAGACAATAACTCGTACTGTTATGACTAACTGGTCATAATATTATGACCGGACATATAACACTATGAGTCATAATACTCTGACTCCCAAGGTCAACTGTGTCTTTGACGTGGTAGTCATTACAATTAGTTTACATATCAATTATAAACCATCCAAAATCTCAAATTGATGAAGGATAGTATCAATTCCTATCACATTAAGTTCAACCCAGTCATTTTTTTCGAGTTCTATGTACTAAGTCTCCCGAAAAATAAATTTAAAAAGAAAAAATAAAAGAAAACCAAAAAATTACCAACCTTGATCTGGTGCACAACCAGAGTATTGGCGACGAGGAAATGAGGGCTAGGGAAGAGAGAGACCAAGTAGAGAGAGAGAGCCAAAATGGGGTGTAGAGAGAGAGAGAATGGGCGTGAGAGAGTTAAGATTTCTTTGAGGTGCTTTTAAATGATAATTTTGACGTAAGTGGCATAAAAGTCATTTTACCTCACACTGCTGACATGACAATGCTAGTTGTGAAAGTATAAAAAAGTGGTGCTAAAATTAATAATCATTTACTCAGGAGTGCTATTATTGAAACTAACTCTTTTTTTATGTTCTAAAGTTCCGTTCATTTTATCGATTTGAGTTTAAAATTCATGTTTTGTTATAGTAAAAGGCTCTCAGAAATAGTCACATCTAATTTTTTTGCTATGCTAAAAAGCTCTCACATAAAGTCACATCTTAACTCGAATTAAAAACTCAAATCAACGAACTACATGGACCCTAAATTAGTTTTATTTTGTTTTGTTTTTGACTTATTTTGTATTTATATTTTATTGTGATTTTATTTTATTTTAGTGTATTTTTACTTACTGTTATTTTTTATTTGAATTATTTATAGTATTTTTATTTGAATAGCACCAGAAATTTAGGGCATGTTCTTTTGTCCAAAAAACTCAAAAAAAAGACAACTCAAGTTTTAATTTTATTCAAGTTCACGTTCTTTTAAGTTTCAACTTTATTCAATTTTACTCAATTTTATTCAAGTTCTAACTTCAACTCAAGTTATAACTCAAATTCAACTCAAAAACTACACTCAAATTACACTCCAAAAGAATAACCCCTTAATACAACCCTTAGTGCATGTTAAAACAGACAAAATTAAAGTAAGAATCAGTTCAAAATAAATAAATAAATCTAATAAATAATTATATCTAAAAAATAAAAAACGGAATTTTTTGGACCATTGATCTCAGCGTAAACGGCTGAGATCAGCGCGTGTATTCACGCACCGAAAAGTGCGTGTCTAGAAAGGAAGGAGCAGGGTCAGCTTCAGTGGGCCCCACGACTTTTTTATCTAGTCAATAGTGGAGCGACATGTGGCCACCTTGTCTGCCACTAATGGGATACTCAGGATCAGATGTTCCAAACTAACTTGAGCTCACTTTTTTAACCTATTTAAGTTGTGACACGTGGCCAACTTTTAGTGAGTGGTTTTCTTTCGTCCATGACCCCACCACTTTAATCGTCCAATTAAAGCGTGGCGAATACAGTGGATGCGCCCCACCTGAATTTTTTCCCTTCTCTGCAAAAAAAAAAAAAGAAAAAAAATTACGTGGCTCATTGTGCAGAGAGAAACATGCGAAATGTTTCACACCTCCCCCTAAAAAACACATTCCTCTTTTTAAGAAGGTAAAAGATTTATACGGGAAGGACTTTAAATGGAATTGCCCTAAGTTTTAGGCCTTATTAGTTCGCTGTTTAGATTATGGCCTCGTTAACTTTGCAGATTTGAGTTTTTAATTTGAATTGAGATGTAACATTTTTTGAAAACTTTTTACTATAACAAAAAAAGTTAGATGTGACATTTTCTGAGTGTTTTTTACTATAAAAACCTAAAATTAAAAACTCGAATCGGTGAAATGAACAATGCCTATATGATTTGATTTGAATGGTGATAATTTGAGAGTCCGTTTAATTCATTGATTTGAGTTTGTAATTTGGGTTGAGATGTAATTTTATGTTAGAGCTTTTTACTGTAGCAAAAAGTTAGATGTAACTGTAACACCCTGAAGAATTAATTAAGATTAATTAAGGTAATTAAGATTATTAGTGTGCCTAATCTGGATTATTAATTGAGTTTAATTAATAAATGTTTCTGACACGTGTGAGTTTAAATAGTTCCAAGGTATTTAAATTATTCTCAGTAATTTATTTTAACCCAGAAGTGTGTATGAGCGCATTTCTGGATTGCTCTTTTAAAATATTGACACATGTCATTTTCTTTTCTTTTTTTTCCTTTTCTTTTCTTTTCCTTTTTCCCTTTTTCTTTCCTTTCTCTTTCCTTTCCCGTGCACTCTCTCTCCTTCACTCTCACTCTCTCGTGCTCTCTCTCTCTCTCTCTCTCATTTTTGTCCCAAATCAAGCGGATCTTGAACCAAGTAAAGATTTAAAAAAGTTTTCAACGTCAAGAGAAGGATTCGAGGTAAGATTACTGAAAGAACCTCTCTTGAATCTTACGTCTTCGGATTTCAAAACCCATTTTTGGTTCAAACCGGATTTTGATGGTTTTTGAGTAAAACTAGAGTAGAAATTGGAGATCTTGGGTTCTTTGGACTTGTTTTAGGACCTAGAACCCAGATCTAGTGGTTTCCCTTTGAACAATCTCGATTTGGGACTGGATTTGCAAGTTTTGGATTGATTTCCGCGAGCTTCTCTCGCGCAGTTGATTCCACCAGTCAACCGGCTCACATGGAAACCGGTTGACCTATGCGGTTGACCGGATTGCAGGCTGACCGGTCGACCTGTCCGGTCGACCGGTGTGCACACTACCGGTCGACCAGTAGTGTTGCACTGCTCTGTCACCAGTCGACCGGTTGACACGGGGTTTGACCCTGTTTGGCCTGAAATCGCTGTTTTGACCCCTGTTTTCGGGGAGAACCCAAATTAGCTTCATTTGGGGACTTAAGATAGATGGATTAGCATTGTTAATCCTTGTTTTGAGATTGAAAACCCTTGGAATGATAAT
>NW_010365775.1:57557-60040 GCF_000414095.1 Morus notabilis
TCCTACTGGGCCTTTCGCTCACGTTTTATGTTTTAAATGTACTAAACCCCTCCCAGGAGATTCTAAGAGCGGTGCATAGTAGCTGGATATTTGCTACGGAGCAGCTGAGTTGTGTTGCTGTTGGAATCAAGTGACGATCATGGACATCCTTTTGGACAAATGTAAGGAATTTGAGAAATTCTGTAAACTTATATAATATTGGATTTACTAGACTGTGGTTGATGTATGTTGTAATGATTAATTACATATTCATGTATGTACGATACTGTATGTCTTGTAGGGTGGAGCCCTGTGTGTCAGAGGCTCCGGAATTCTGTAATTTATTTATATTTTAATGCAATAAAGTGTGGGGCCCAGTCTGGGAGTCTGCTTTATTAATCCTTAATCAAGCTCCACGTCACCCACCCCGTTTAGGGGGCGTGACAAGGTGGTATCAGAGCCCTAGGTCAAGAAACCCCAGGATTATACATACATGTGTGACATCTGTAATCCACTAAATAGTCTAGTTTTATTTCAGTTGAAGGAAATGGCGCCTCGCCGTAGGCCTGCTAATCAACCGGCACAACAGAATCAAGGATTTCCGGATGCCATGTATGCTGCCTTTCAAGGCATGGCCACAAGAGCTCGAAACGAGCGGCCGGTTGAGGATAGGAAGCAAGGGTACTTCCGGGAATTTAGGCGTGCGCCTATCCCTTCGTTTAATAGTGAGGGAGGGCCCCATGAGGCAGAAATCTAGTTAGACTCCATAGTCAAGCATTTGAGTACTATGGGAGTTCCAGATGAATACTGGGTGGAGTTTACGGTGTACAAGATGGAGGGCTTAGCGAACACTTGGTGGAAACAGGTCAAGAGGAGAATGGATGTTACAGGACTGACCTGGGAGCAATTTGAGACACTGTTCAATGAACAGTACTTCCCTCAGAGTTACCGAGAAGAAAAAGCGCTGGAATTTATGTCTCTACTGCAAGGAGACATGTCTATAAGGGAATATGAGGCTAAGTTTAATGACCTATCCCGGTTTGCGCCATCACTAGTGGAGTCTGAACACATGAGATGCCTTAAGTTTGAGAAGAGCCTCAAGAACTCTGTAAGGAGATCCTTGGTGGCTCTGAGACTTCGAAACTTCCGGGATTTGGTAGCTGCTGCTACACGGGTGGAACATGATAACTTGGCCTATCACCAAAGCAAAGAAGTAATGGGTCAAGTCTCTGTCTCTGGTAGACCTTCCGTTTCGAGTGGACCACAGTGGAGTGGTAGCAGAAACCGCAACCAGGGACAAACGGCTGGGGAAATGACAAGCGGTGGCAGTAGTTCGTCCGGAAGTGGTAGAAATGCTCCATACGGGCCCAGGTGTCACCATTGTGGGCAGGTGGGTCATATTAGGAGGAATTGTCCTAATCGACCGCCGGCTCAACAAGCCTAAAGTGATGCTTCGTACAGTCAAGAAGGGCCACCACCGTACATGCCACCATATCAGCCACAACAGATGCAATACCTGATGAGAACATAGCCATCAAAGTCAATCCGGAAGAAAGACAATCAACCTTACACGTCCACCAAGCCAATTGCATGGCTAACTTGCATATTCCAAGAGGCTTAGGCGTAATTTCCAGCAAGGGACCAAGTCAAATTGGGGATAAAGAGTTGATTTTATCATAAATTCCATCATAGGCGTTTTTAAGGAAGGAATTAGATTCAAATTCGGATTTCTTCCCTAGGATAAGTTTTTAGGCATTTTTTAGGAAGGAGTTGGAGTCAAATTCGGATTCCTTCCCTAGGATAAGCTTTAGGCTTGCGTTTATCTTGTTTTTAGGTTTATCTTATTTTAGGCTTCTATCTCATTAAAGATAGAATAGGACTTTTCAATTTTTAAACATTTTCAGCTTGTTTTTGGCTATTTAAGGCAGAAAAATGAAATTAATAAGAAGTTTTGATGTTTATTCACTTTGTGAGATATTCTTCTTAGTTCTTGAAGAACTATTCCGAACTTATCAAGGTTTTCCTTGTGGCGTTCACCCTTGACTTATCAAACGGAATTTCCATACTCGTTTGTGGCGTCTTCACCATACCAAGGTTCTTGCTTCGCTAAGCAACGGGTCGCGGTTTCCATCAATTCTTGAAGATCTTGGATCGTATCCCATATTTGGCTACGGGTTTCGTCACATCATTGGCGGGGTTCATATCAATACCCTTCTGTGCCGACCTATCAACCACCTCTGCTTACACAATTCCAGCCTCAAGCGCCGAGACTGGTGCAACCACCTCCGCCGCAACAGTATAGGCCTCCGACTCAACGGCCTAATGTTGGTGACAGAGGGAAAGGGAAAGTACAAGGACAAACTTATGCCCTGGCAGGAGGCAGCTCTGGAGGTCAGACCAGCAACGCAGTGGTTGAGAGTATGATTCTAATCTCTCATTCTTTTGCTCACGTGTTGTTTGACACAGGTGCCACACACTCATTTATATCAAGTTCTTTTGTTCGG
>NW_010365775.1:60492-62472 GCF_000414095.1 Morus notabilis
AATGGATTGGTTGTCAGAATACGGAGCAATTGTTGATTGTTACCGTAGGAGAGTGACTCTGACGACTACGTCTGGAACATCGATTTCTTATCAGGCAGATCTGAATCCAGTCTTAGGAGAACAACTGTTGAAGTACAGTGTTGGGGGACGGAGGAATCTAGCCTGTTTTTCTTCCCTTCTTGCTTTAGGAGGTAAACCCGAGATAACTGGAGATAGTGCGGGAATCCCTGTAGTGGATGAATTTACGGATGTATTTCCTGATGAGCTACCTTGTTTACCGCCAGATCAGGAAATTAAATTCTGTATAAATTTAGTCCCGGGAACGGCTCCTATTTCTATTCCTCCATACCGGATGGCTCCGGCGGAGATGAAAGAATTAAGGATGCAGCTTGAGGAGCTGGCAGAAAAGGAATATATCCAGAATAGTACTTTCCCTTGGGGTGCACCGGTGCTATTTGTGAAGAAGCACGACGGATCTTTTCGGTTGTGTATTGACTACCGTAAATTGAATAGGGTAACTGTGAAGAATAAATACCCACTGCCAAGGATCGATGAATTGTTCGATCAGTTGGGTGGATCACAGTTCTACTCTAAGATTGATTTGAGATCTGGGTACCATCAGCTGAAAATCAAGGAGGAAGACATTCCGAAGACTGCTCTCAGAACTCGGTACGGGCACTTCGAGTTTCTGGTAATGCCGTTTGGATTGACGAATGCCCCGGCTGCATTCATGGATCTAATGAACCGTATTTTCTGGCCGTACTTGGATCGGTTCGTGATCGTCTTCATTGACGACATACTGGTTTACTCGAAGACTTGGGAAGAACATGCGCAACATTTGAAAATTGTTCTTCAGACTCTTCGAGACCAGTTGTATGCTAAGAAGGAGAAGTGTGACTTCTGGCTGACAGAAGTGAAGTTCCTTGGGCATGTGATCTCAGGACAAGGGATTTCTGTCGATCCTTCCAAGATCGAGACTGTGCTCCAATGGGAAAGACCGAAGAATGTAGCGGAGATTCGCAGTTTCCTCAGACTTGTAGGGTACTATCGGCGTTTCGTGAGAGACTTCTCGAGCATCGCTGCACCGATGACTCGGTTGACTAAGAAAGAAGTCAGATTCCAGTGGGACGCTGAGTGTGAAAATGCTTTTCAGGAACTGAAGGTCAGACTAACAAGTGCACCAGTCTTGACTATTCCTGATAGTGAGGAACCATATGAGGTGTATTCTGACGCCTCGGGAAGTGGGCTTGGCTGTGTCTTAATGCAAGGTGGACGCGTGGTAGCGTACGCATCTCGCCAATTAAGACCACATGAACGGAATTACCCCACTCATGATTTGGAGCTGGCAGCAGTAATATTTGCTTTGAAGATATGGAGGTGTTATCTCTATGGAGCAAAGTTTCAGGTCTTTTCAGACCATAAAAGTCTAAAGTACTTGTTTACTCAGAAAGACTTGAATCTCATACAAAGGAGATGGGTGGAGTACATGGAAGATTACGACTTCACTCTGCAATATCATCCTGGAAAAGCTAATGTGGTGGCTGATGCCCTTAGTAGGAAGACGACGGGGGCTCTGGCGTCGTTAGCTTTGGAAGATTGGAAAAGAACTAAAGTGGTGAGTGAGTATGATCTTCAGTTCTACGAAGATTATAACCAGGCTATGGTGTATAATCTGGTCTCTACACCAGATATTGTGCAATGGGTTAAGCAGAATCAATGGCAGGATCCACACCTCCAAGGAATTTGGATTCGGATCTAGAATGGAGAGCAATTCGAGGATTGGAAAATCTGAGAGGATGGAGCCTTGTATTTCCACAACCGCCTTGCTGTTCCTAAGGCGGGTAAGGTAAAGAAGACGATTCTGCAAGAGGCACACAAATCGAGGTATGCCATACATCCGGGAAGTACAAAGATGTACCAGGACCTGAAAAGACAGTATTGGTGGAGAGGCATGAAAAGAGACGTTCGTGAGTATGTCTC
>NW_010365775.1:63078-65381 GCF_000414095.1 Morus notabilis
AACTGGAAGAAATACCTGCATCTAGCTGAGTTTGCTTATAACAACAGCTATCAGGCCAGTATTGGAATGGCACCGTTTGAAGCTCTGTATGGTCGTCCTTGTAGGTTACCTGTGTGTTGGTTGGAACCAGAGGATCGACTGAGCACTGGGCCGGAAGTCATTCAAGAGAATAATGAGAAGATAGCTGTGATTCGAGAACGACTGTTGACAGCTCAAAGTCGTCAGAAAAGTTATGCTGATAGAAGGCGTAGGCCTTTGGAATTCCAAGAGGGCGACTTTGTCTTGCTAAAGGTTTCCCCACGCAAGGGAGTCGTTCGGTTTGGTGTGAAAGGGAAACTTGCACCAAGGTATGTAGGACCATTCCCGATTGTGCAACGAATCGGAGTAGTGGCTTACCGGTTAGCCTTGCCGCCTGAATTATCTCACGTGCATGACGTGTTTCATGTCTCCATGCTTCAGAAATGTCAACCTGAGCCAGAAGCCGTAGTGCAGTGGTTTGATGTTCTGATACAGTATGACGCGTCGTACGAGGAGGCACCAGTTCAGATTCTTGACCGGAAGATAAAGAATCTGCGTCATCGTGAGATTCCTCTAGTGAAAGTACTATGGCAGCACCATGGAGTTGAGGAAGCGACATGGGAGCTTGAAACGACGATGCAGGAGCACTATCCCCATCTGTTCACACTGTGAGGTAGGCATTACTTTCGGGGACGAAATTGCCTAAGGGGGGTGGAGCTGTAACACCCTGAAGAATTAATTAAGATTAATTAAGGTAATTAAGATTATTAGTGTGCCTAATCTAGATTATTAATTGAGTTTAATTAATAAATGTTTCTGACACGTGTGAGTTTAAATAGTTCCAAGGTATTTAAATTATTCTCAGTAATTTATTTTAACCCAGAAGTGTGTATGGGCGCATTTCTGGATTGCTCTTTTAAAATATTGACACATGTCATTTTCTTTTCTTTTTTTTCCTTTTCTTTTCTTTTCCTTCATTTTTGTCCCAAATCAAATGGATCTTGAACCAAGTAAAGATTTAAAGAAGTTTTCAACGTCAAGAGAAGGATTCGAGGTAAGTTTACTGAAAGAACCTCTCTTGAATCTTACGTCTTCAGATTTCAAAACCCATTTTTGGTTCAAACCGGATTTTGATGGTTTTTGAGTAAAACTAGAGTAGAAATTGGAGATCTTGGGTTCTTTGGACTTGTTTTAGGACCTAGAACCCAGATCTAGTGGTTTCCCTTTAATCTCAATTTGGGACTGGATTTACAGGTTTTGGATTGATTTCTGTGAGCTTTTCTCGCGTAGCTGATTCCACCAGTCGACCTGTGCGGTCGACCGGATCACATGGAAACCGGTCGACCTATGCGGTTGACCGGATTGCAGGCTGACCGGTCGACCTGTCCGGTCGGCCGGTGTGCACACTACCGATCGACCAGTAGTGTTGCACTGCTCTGTTACCGGTCGATCGGTTGACACGGGGTTTGACCCTGTTTGGCCTGAAATCGCTGTTTTGACCCCTGTTTTCGGGGAGAACCCAAATTAGCTTCATTTGGGGACTTGAGATAGATGGATTAGCATTGTTAATCCTTGTTTTGAGATTGAAAACCCTTGGAATGATAATTTGAAACATGAAAATGGATTAGGGCACACTAATAGGAAATCTTGGTTGGAAATTGAGATTTAGATTGCTTTAGGAATGAGAATTGATCGTAAAGTGTTGTCTTGCATCAGTGATCGTTGAGGATTCAGACTGAAGGGGCTTGAGGAAGCGGAAGCCAGAAAAGGCAACGCTAGTCCCAGGTTTGATCGTGCGAGGTAGGATTTCTATCGCTTTTCCTTGTGAGCCCGTTTTCAAAAAGGATTTTGGCCTTGAAAATGTTTTAAAGAAAGGGATTGATTTGTGAAAGAAAATGCTTTGAAAACCATGGCTTGCTTAGTCATGGAACCTAATGGCTTGTCCAGTCATGGGGCCCGCGGCTTGAGTAGTTCGTGGGGTCGTATTAACGATTTCAAAATGTTAATGAATGATTTCTTAAGCAAAGAGATCTTGTGAACTGGTAATAGAGTCTATTGCTGTAAGCCTAGATAGGATGCGGAAAGTGCATCCTTGGGGGCAGAACCAAAAACTCGGTCTGGGTTGGCGAGGCACTTGGTTAGGTGAGTAATTTGTACTAATTACTAAGCCTGTAATATGGAGATTTTACATTTGTTTCCTTTGAGAAAAAGGATGTGAGGTTCCGGCTATTCTGTCGGGACTGAATGTCTTATTTTATTTACCTATTTATTTATGTATTCCCTCG
>NW_010365775.1:86986-90896 GCF_000414095.1 Morus notabilis
GCCTAGATAGGATGCGGAGAGTGCATCCTCGGGGGCAGAACCCGAAACTCGGTCCGGGTAGGCGAGGCACTTGGTTAGGTAAGTAATTTGTACTAATTACTTACTGAAGCCTGTAAAACGGTTATTTACGGTTATATTTCCTTTGAGAAAAAGGATGTGAGGTTCCGGCTGTTCTGTCGGGACTGAATGTCTTATTTTATTTACTTATTTATTTATGTATTCCCTCGTACATTTATTATAACGTTTATTTCAAATTATATCCTACTGGGCCTTTCGCTCACGTTTTATGTTTTAAATGTACTAAACCCATCCCAGGAGATTCTAGGAGCGGTGCACAATAGCTGGATATTTGCTACGGAGCAGCTGAGTTGTGCTGCTGTTGGAATCAAGTGACGATCGTGGACATCCTTTTGGACAAATGTAAGGAATTTGAGAAATTCTGTAAACTTATATAATATTGGATTTACTAGACTGTGGTTGATGTCTGTTGTAATGATTAATTACATATTCATGTATGTACGATACTGTATGTCCTGTGGCGTGGACCCCTGTGTGTCAGAGGCTCCGGGATTCTGTAATTTATTTATATTTTAATGCAGTAAAGTGTGGGGCCCGGTCTGGGAGTCTGCTTTATTAATCCCTAATCGAGCTCCACGTCACCCACTCCGTTTGGGGGGCGTGACAGTAACCGTTTATGAGAATTTTTTATTGTAGCAAAACTCAAATCAGTGAAGTGAACGGGGCCTGAATTGTAATTCAAATTGGTATTTGGATACGTAAATAAATTGTAGGCATCATTCATTTCACAATATAAGTCATAACTTAAGTTTTATTGTTATAATGTTTTCTCGTACAAAAAATCAAATTCAACTTTTTTGCTACAGTGTTATCTCACATACACAACTCAAGTTATGACTTGAATTGGAATAAAATTCAAAATGTGCTTAGATAAAGTGTTGAAAATTATCATTAAAATTTTGTAACAAATCTTATAAAAGCGCATTGTAAATGACATTAAAAATAATGCAATGTAGCTGGGGCTTTGTTCCTCTCTTCATTATGAAAACATTAAAAAAAATTATCTCAATTGGAATTGAAATGAATAAGTTATGACATATTTAAGTTTGAGGTTAAATAGAGAGTAGAAGTAGAATTTGAATTATTTTCACAGTAAGATTATTAGAATTTTGGGAAGGGAGATCATTATTAAAAGCCTAGACTTGTAAGATTTATTAGGTTCATTGTTTTATAAGATTTGGATTGGATTGAATGATTGGAAAGCTTGTTCATTTGCACCCAAACTCAAAAAAAGTTTGAACTCAAGTTACAATTTTATTTAAGCTCATGTTCTTTTGTAAAATTTGAGTTTGAAGTTGAGTTTGGGGTTAAAATCTGAGTTCAAGTTTTCCCTTCAACTCAAGTTCCTAAACTTAAACTCAAGTTCCTAAACTTAAACTCAAGTTAATGAACAATATTTTTTCTATTCTTAAAAACGTCATAACTTTTTTTGTTTAAATTCCGATTGAGAATTGATTTTGTAAAACTGTTTTAGTGGATAGAAATATGATATATTAGGAGCATAATATCAAAATTTGAGACCATTTAGACTTAATATAAATGCAGAACACTAGTTTTAAGTTTAGCGGTCGAATCGATAAGTAAAGTGAAGAAATGTGAACTTAGCAGAAGTAAAATGATGACCAACCATTATTTTGACTTCAAGAACACTTTATGATCTATAAAAGGAGTTAGATATGATGAGAAAAATTGATATGTAGGGAAGAACCCTAAAAAAAAGAGAAATGGAAATCAAGTAAAAGGATGGAATTGTCTCTATGACATTAAATAAGGGTTGAATGGTCATTTTGAGTTTAGGCCTGTATTTTTATTTCTTTGACCAGAGTATAGTATGGACTAATTTTAGTTTAAGATAAGTGCTCAAAAGTTTGGGCAAAATTATGTGTAATTTTGACCTAAGATGTCTTGATTACATATGGTTACCCACTAGGTTATGTCACGCCCCTAAACCGGGGTTGGTGACGTGGAGGCTCGTTTAGAAACTTAAACCTGTTTGAGAGAGAGTGATTAGCAAAATAATTTAATTCCTTTCAAATCCAAAACATTCAGGTATTTCCAAACGAGCCCCTGCATTCAAGAGAAATTTAATTTCAAGAACGGTGGTGGAATTTTCAACCAAACCAGTTTTAAAACCACATCACTGGTATCATGTCAGGAATTCCCACAGGTATTTAGCATACATGAATATAAACATAAGTAAATGTGACATCAACCACAATCTAGCAACATTTAAGTTTACAAACCATAATCTCTTATACATGCCTTGAAATAAAAGATAGGAGGGTTACAACTCTTTGCTTCCCGAGATCAAGTCCACACCACCGGTAATAGCTACCTATTCCGCACCACTCCTCGCGTCGCCTGGAGGGGTTTAATACATTTAAAAACAGAAAAAGGTGAGCGAAAGGCCCAGTAGGATATAAATTTTATAAAGCATTTAAAATAAAGGTACTCACGGTCCGAAGATATACATCCAGAACCGATCATCCCTTTTTAGAAAAGGAAATACTCACAATAGAAATATCTGTGTAATGAAAGTGTGCAGCTCATCATACCACTAAACAAGAAGCGGTAAAAATGTCCGTCTAAAAAAAAGTGCAGAGCCATCATTCCACTAAACAAGAAGCGGATCCGTACGGGTTTCGGGACCTGCCCCCAAGGATGCGATTCCCACATCCCGATCTCTAAGGCCACCATGCATTGTATCATTTCTTAAAATATTTCATTTTAAGAATTGATACGCTTTGAAATCTCATTTCCAAAATCATTGGAAAAACTTAATAGCATTCTCATGTTATTTCTTTAAAATCATTTTCTTTAAACATGTTTTGTTCCAAAACATTTTCATTGGCCAAAATAATTTAAAATGAGGCTAACAAGATATAGACAAGAATATCCTACCTGTTGGATATCAAACCTGGGCTAGCCTTCAGTTCTCCTAGCCTCCGCTTTCCTTAAAGCCTTAATGCTTGACTTCTCCACTAGCTTCATCACAAATGCAATATCTTAGGAAGTATTTCTCATTCCTAAAACGAATTAAGTTCAATCATGTTTAATTGTTTCCTATTAGTGTGCCTTGACTCAAATCCAATTTTCACAATGATTTATAATTCAGTTTGGGGGTTCTTTAAAAATTAGAATCCAATTCATAGGTTGGGTTTTTCCTATTTAATTTCAGTTTAAAAACAAGTTTCTAGAGAAATTTCGGCAGCATGCCGGCATAAATAGGAAAAAT
The DNA here is from genome assembly GCF_000414095.1 of Morus notabilis. Taxonomy (NCBI): domain Eukaryota; kingdom Viridiplantae; phylum Streptophyta; class Magnoliopsida; order Rosales; family Moraceae; genus Morus; species Morus notabilis. The sequence continues at coordinate 90,300 of NW_010365775.1, forward strand.
GCCAAACCTGCAATTCAAATCCAATTTCAATATATATTCTCCAGAATCCATCAAAATCAGTTTCTAATCAATTAAACAAGTCCAATAACTAAAAATCCCCAAATTTCATTCAATTCCAACAATAACTGTTCAAACTCGAACCCTAACTCAAAATTATTCAAATCTAACCAAAAATCAAACTTTCTCAAGCTTAAAATCCGAATCAAAGAGTGGGTTTCAAAGGGTTTTACCTCAAATCAGTTGCTCGAGCTTCGTCTCCCTCAATTTTTTCTGTTTTTCATTTTTTTTTGTTGAGATTTTCGGCCAAACTGCCGAGAGAGAGAGAGAGGGAGAGAGAAACCCGGAAAGAGAGAGCAAGAGAGAGAGAGGACGCCGGCGGGAGGAAGCCCGGAGAGAGAGGTGGCCGGCGGTGGAAGAAAATGGAGAAAGAGAGAGAGAGAGAGAGGTTGTGCGTGGGAGAACCAGAGAAGGAAGAAAAAGAAAAAAAAGAAAAGGAAAGAAAGAGAGAGAGGGGGGCTGGGCGCACGGGAAGGGAATGGGGGGAAAAGAAAAGAAAAAAAAAAGAAAAAGAAAAAAAAAGAAAAAGAAAAAGAAAAG
>NW_010365775.1:94213-96699 GCF_000414095.1 Morus notabilis
TGGAGCAATAGAAATCGGAGCCGTCTCCGGAAGTAAGTCGATACAAAACTCGATCTCTCGATCAGGCGGTAAACCAGGCAACTCATCAGGGAATACATCCGCATATTCATCGACCACGGGGACCTCAACATTCTCCTCGACGATACCGGATTCACCCTCTAATGCCGAAAGGAATGAGAAACAAGTTAAATTCCGTCGTCCTCCGACACTATGCCTCAGTAGTCACTCTTCAGTAACCGGGTTAACACCTCCCTAATACATTACTATCGTGCCAGAACTGGTAGTCAAGGTAACTCTCATACGGTGGCAATCAACAATCGCCCCATATCTTGACAACCAATCCATTCCAAGCACTACATCAAATTGATTCATGGGAAGGATTATCAAATCTGCCCTTAACTTCTCATTTCCAATCGTGATCACACACGACCTACATATGCTAGTCACCTCCACACGTCCCAATGGAGAACTTATAAACATTGAAGTCTCTAAGTCATCGGGTTTCAAACCTAAAATTTTCACAAAAGTAGTGGAAACAAAAGAGTGCGTAGCACCAGTGTCGAACAAAACTCGTGCAAAAGAGTGAGAGATAGGTACCATACCCTCGACGACTGGGTTTCCGGCATGAGCTCCAGAACTTCCCCCGGCCATGGTATGCATCTGCCCCGGTGCTTTCCCTTTTCCTCTTTCGTTGTTGTTAGGCCTCTGGTTTCCAGGCCTATACTGTTGCTGCGGTGCGGTAGACTGTACAGATACGGAAGCCTGTGGCCGGAAATAAGAGTAGTTCGGCGGACGGAAGATCGGTGCAGGAGGAATTGACATCTGTGCAGGAAACTGGGGCTGATAAAAGGGCGTGAACTGTGGAAGTCTGTCTTGACTAGGAGCAATGCCCCTTTGATTCTGCGGTGATTGCTGGGCCTGTTGGTTCACCTGTTGGCCTCTGATAGGACAATTCCTCTTGATATGCCCTAGCTCCCCACAATGGTGGCATTTGAAGCTATAGGGTCCACTCTTCCCACTTCCCGAAGAGCCACTGCTACCACTAGGCACTCCCCCACTACCTTGCCCTTGATCACGGCCTTTTCTGTTATTCCTTTGAGGTCCTCCTGAAGTTTTTCCTGAAGTTGCTCGATCTTGGAGGAAGGCGATGTGCTCTTGTTCAACAGAGATGGCTGCTGCAACCAGGTCACTGTAGACTCGATGCCTTAAAGCTACCACTGATTTCTGGATCACACCCTTAAGACCTTTCTCGAACTTTAAGCACTTCATGCGCTCCGGTTCAATCAAGGAAGGAGCAAAACGGGACAGTCCATTGAACTTAGCTTCATATTCCCGCACTGTCATGTCTCCCTGCTGTAGGCCCATGAACTCCATGGCCTTTTCATCTCGATAACTTGGAGGAAAGAATTGCTCATTAAAGAGCGCTTCGAATTGTTCCCAAGTCATCCCTTCTACATCTTACATTCGCCGGATATGCTTCCACCATGCACCTGCAGGACCTTCAAACTTAAAAGCTGCGAACTCCACCCAATACTCATTCGGTACTCCCATGGTACTTAGATGCTTAGACACCGAATCGAACCAATACTCAGCTTCCTCGGGTCCACCCGCGTTAGTGAATACAGGAATTGAACTACGTCTGTACTCACGGAAATAGTTTTGTTTTCTGTCCTCTGCGGGACGTTCATTTTGAGCTCTAGTAGCCATCCCTTGAAAGGCGGCGTACATGGCTTCCATAAATTGCTCATTTGGCATCGCCGATGGGTTAGGATTTCTACGGCGCGGCGGCATTCTCTTATCTGAAAAGAAAGCTAGACTGTTTTAGTGGTTTCCTGATGTCATTCATGTATGCATAATTCCAAACCCTAAGGTTCTAAACCAAGGGCTCTGATACCAAATCTTGTCACGCCCCTAAACCGGGGTTAGTGACGTGGAGGCTCGTTTAGAAACTTAAACCTGTTTGAGAGAGTGATTAGCAAAATAATTTAATTCCTTTCAAATCCAAAACATTCAGGTATTTCCAAACGAGCCCCTGCATTCAAGAGAAATTTAATTTCAAGAACGGTGGTGGAATTTCCAACCAAACCAGTTTTAAAACCACATCACTGGTATCATGTCAGGAATTCCCACAGGGGTTTAGCATACATGAATATAAACATAAGTAAATGTGACATCAACCACAATCTAGCAACATTTAAGTTTACAAACCATAATCTCTTATACATGCCTTGAAATAAAAGATAGAAGGGTTACAACTCTTTGCTTCCCGAGATCAAGTCCACACCACCGGTAATAGCTACCTATTCCGCACCACTCCTCGCGTCGCCTGGAGGGGTTTAATACATTTAAAAACAGAAAAAGGTGAGCGAAAGGCCCAGTAGGATATAAATTTTATAAAGCATTTAAAATAAAGGTACTCACGGTCCGAAGATATACATCCAGAACCGATCATCCCTTTTTAGAAAAGGAAATACTCACAATAGAAA
>NW_010365775.1:97811-150311 GCF_000414095.1 Morus notabilis
GGCGGGGGGGGGGGGGGGGGCGGTGCGTGGGAGAACCAGGGAAGGAAGAAAAAAAAAAGGAAAGAGAGAGAGAGAGAGGGGGGGCTGGGTGCACGGGAAGGGAATGGGGGGGAAAAGAAAAAAGAAAAGAAAAAAAAAAGAAAAAGAAAAAGAAAAGAAAAGGAAAAAGAAAAATGGAAAAAGGGAAAATGTATTAAATTTAAGCGTATTTTCCAAAAATCTTTGGGGTGTAATTATAAATATTGAAAATGACTTAAAGTCCCTTAATTAATTATGAAAATCAAATTAGACACACTAATAATCCACAGTTTAGCATAATTAAACATGTTTAATTCTAAAGGGCGTTACATTACGAACTAAAAGCAAAGCCCAATTTGAAATTTAGCAAACCCACATACTTTATGGGCCCCTCAATATTGCGAATAATGTCTTTAAAGCATGAGATGTAATTTTAGATTTTATTATTTATTTAATAAAATAAAATTTTCATTATTGTGAATGTATTGTTATATATTTGTGAATACTATTGAAAAGAATTTCGTGATTATTTATGTGATCTTAAGTATAGTATATAAGTGTTATATACTAAAATATAATATTTAAGGATAATAATCGAAATAAGTCCGTAATGAATTTAATTAAAGTTCAGAATCTTTAACTAAAACATTATTAATACATGTCATTGTCATTAAGGGTGGAACGAGCTCATCTGCATCATTGATATGGAGAGATATCAAATGAGTGTATTTTACATAATAAGATTATGTAGGACTGGGACAAGACACAATATGAGTTTCTGATAATTTTTATTAAGTATAGAAATTCTAATTGAATCTATCAATGGTCATATATAGAGTGATCTTAATTCTGAGTTATCAGCAAACTCCTATTTATGGATGTGTATCTTTTGACTTAGTCGGTATGGATTTTGAGATAGCTAAATCTTATTCCTTGTAGCTTGGAGACATAATGACGTAGGTAGTTAGGAATGTTAACATTACGAGATGAAATCCAATCCTTCTTCAGAAAGAAGCAGATAAATAATTTCCTTGAGGTTTGATTCGGTACTTGAATATGTAATGGGCTCGTATTCATGAATTTGTTTTATTAATATACAATTCATTAAAGAATTATGGGACTCAAGGATAAAGATGTAATTAGAGAGGTTAACGGATTTTGTCTAGCTATAATTATGAATTATATATGGAGGATTAATCTATATGATGTGGCTATATCAAATAAACATTTCACGGATGTAAATAAATGTTTATAATATCAAGAGTGCAATTCCAAGTTTATAGTGGAGTAACTTTAGAATTAATAGAATTAATTTATTAATTAAAGAGTTTGATTAATTATTAATTTATTGGAGCTTCATATTATAGGTCCATGAGTCCCCACATTATCCTTATAATTCTACAAGACACTAAGGGTAAAACATGAATTTAAAATTAAGGAATCTAAATTAAATCACTCGAAAATAATTTATTCTTTAATTAGATATTAAATCATATGATTATTTAATATTGAATTTTAGAACACACATGTGGTGGGGACCACATGAGGCACACACTCAAGGCATAGATGGACCCCTCTGTGTTTCAGTTGCTTATTCTTCAAATTATCTAATTTACTTATTAGATAAATTATCCAATTGAAATTCAAATTAAATTACAGTTTGACTTTAATTGAAATTTAAATTTGAGTCAAAATTATATAACATGAGAAGAAAATTTTTTTTCTCGTCCTACTAGATAAAGTGACGCCTATCACATGGAGAAATTCTTGTAGTGATCGAATTCTAGAAATGCTAGGAGAGAGAAAAATTGTTCTAAAAGTCAACTAGGAATTAATTAATTTTAAAATAGGATTTAAAATTAATTTTTATCTTTAAGCTAAAGAAAGGAGTTGTCCTAGAACTTTATAAATAAGAGGTAAAGTTGAAAGACACAATTTTTGCTCTCCTATTTTCTATAGTGGCCGATTCATAGAGAGAAAAAGGGAGAAAAAGTTTTTCGATTCCCTATTCCACATCATAAAGTGTTAACGTTCGTGGAAGACTTGTGAAAGAGTAATAACTATTTTTTCTGATTTTAGGTGTGCCCACACACATGTTCTTAAAAGAATCAAAAAATTGACTAGGAAGATTCTTGGTAATTTGAGAACCAGAGCATTGGATTGTATGTGATTAAAGAAATCAAGTTATCATCTTAATCAGTTACTATGAGGAGGAAACGGAGATTGTTAACCATGTAATTAAAAATTTAAGAAGATATGGTGCAGACGGGTATTACTTTAAAAGGATCTTAGGATTAATCTAAAGAAAGAATATGCTTTTTCAATTCTATACTTTCTTTTATTCTATTAGAGGGGAGAAACTTCCTTTCCCTCTTGAGTAATGGCGAGCTAGTCCCCGAAAATGCTCGTTCCTTTGTCGTTGGGGATTACAATTTCTTAAGTATAATTCTTATTCTAAATTAATATGATTAATTTATTCCTTATAAATTAATATAATATATAGCATTTTTAATAATTTATGAAAATTGTTGTTCGGACTTGATCTGAGTCTGGACTGGACAAAAAAAACCGTAAAACTGATCTGAGTCAATCTCTCACTCACTCTCACAATCTCTCTCTGTCTCTCTCTGTCTCTCACGACTCACAGTCTCTCGCTCAAATTTGGGGAAAAATCCCTAGCCGCCGATGCCCGCTGCTTCGTGCCTCCGTCTCTCCTCACACGTCCGCCCTCTGCCATCTCCATCTGAGTTAATCTCTGCCGGACTGCCCCCTTCTTGTCGCGCCGCATCTCCAAGACTCCAGGTACCCACCAGCCACCGCCATTAATGCCTAATGGGTTATGTTTGCTTTGCCTCTATTTATTTTTTTCTTTTCTTTCTTTTATTTTCAGTTGTTGCTTCTACGTTATTATTGTGTATAATTGTTATTTGAGGCAAATTAGACCTTGTTGGTATAACCATGACCTGTGTAGGTAGTTTCACGATTCAAAATTTGTGATAGGCCAAGAATGTTATTGCTAAACATAGAGAGAAAGATCAATGCAATTACTAACTTTTTGTGGTGTTGTTTTTTTCAAAGAGTCAAAAGATAATTTGTGACTTCACCGCATGAAGTAAATATAACTGTAGTTTTTTATGAAACATATTGGTGTCATTTTTGCTACGAAATGACAAACTGTCAAGTTGACATGAATTAGTTCGTCTCAAAATGAGCAACCCTTATTACATTGAGCTAGATATTGATTTTTTTACGGGTTATTAATTATGTTGTTTTTATGTGTTTTATTGATATGCATGCAAGATGTTTGTGAAAATGTCTAAATGAATATGAAATTTTAATAGCAGTCAGTGTACATTACGGGTCTGTTTTCTCAATTTATAGTTTGAATTTGAATATGAAATTTTGTGGAGTTAAAGTAGACATATCAAGCTACTCTTTACAAAATTTCGTCCAAACATGTTTATGTGGTTTGACTTGTTAGCTTTAGCTTGTTCTTTATGTGGTTTGGCTTCTTAATTCATAATTTCATATAGATGTCTTCATCGGAAAAGCAAAAAGTGGTAGAGTCTCACTTTAGTAAAAAAGAAACCGAAACTACTGAAACGCAAGAGACAAATGAGGAAGAAGGGAAAGGTACTAAGAAAAGGAAGAAAGCCCGACAAGTAAGCCCGGTTTTTATGTGAAGACGAGGTGGAACTCTACATACTTATGTTGGAGACTTCTTTCAAGTTTATCCTAGTTTTTGAGAGGTTGCTTTCGGATCAAAACTATTGTGCTTACTTTGAGGAAATCATAAAAGACAAAAAAATGGAGGGTCCACCAAATGAGACGGATGGGAACAATGCAAAGGTTTTTCTGAGGTTCTTAGGAAAGACGAAGAAGTTTAGTGGTTCATATTATGTCACTTTAAACTTATTTCAAAGATATTTTTGCTGTCAAACGAGAGTTGATTAAGTTAGAGGAGTGTGATGATCCTTTCTTGAATGAAATGGCAACGATGATTAATAAGAAGTTTGATAAGTATTGGGGAAATGTCGAGAAAATGAATCACATGAAGTTTCTTGGCTTGGTTCCTTGATCAAAGATATAAGTTGGATTATCTTGCTCCAGCCTTTAAGTGTATCTATGATGATTTGACATCTGACACGTTAAGCGGGGTTGATGACACATTGCCTAGATTGTATAAGGAATATCATGATCGGGCTCCTCCTCCACCTTTAGCTCCTCGTCGCCCCCCCACTAACTCTTGGCCAACCGCAATTATCACAGTCAGCTAAACCTCGATTTAGAAATACAATGTCAGCTCACTCTTTAGAAACCTATTCTGGTTCTAATTCAAGTCGTTCAACAATTACGACTTATCCACCTTAATGCCGATTATTGATAATGAGATAGATGTCATGTTTAGAAAGCAAAAGATGAGTGGGGATGGTGTAAATGTGCAGAAGAATGCTGTGGATAAGTATTTATCTGAGCAATGCGAAGAGCTAGTGGATGACAGTTTTGACATCCTAGGTTGGTGGAAAGTCAATGCTCCTAGGTATAAGGTCTTGTCCTAAATTGCCAGAGATGTGCTTGCAGTTCCGGTTTCGACGGTTGCATCTAGATCTGCTTTTTCTATCATATTCTTGATCCTTTTAGAAGTTCATTGGCTCCTAGGATGGTGGAAGCACTTATTTGCTTGAAAAATTGGTTGAACGCGAAGGATGAAGAATATGAACCCGTGTTTCTTAGGTAATATTTGGATGAGGTTGAATCTTTTATAGATTGCTATCATGTTGTCTCAGGTAATACTAATTATGATTGTACATACTGCACATACTTGTTAATTATATCTTTTTATTCATTTCATGTAATATGTAAATTAATTTATAATTGTCTTGTAGATGACGGTGAGGTTGTTTCTACTCCAACATGTTCAAAGAATGGAAGCACTCAAGTAAATGATGCAGAATCTTCTAAAAGATCCAAGTAAGATAATTAGAATTATATCTATTTCTTCTTTTTTTCCTATTATCTATTCAATTTCATTTACTTAATTCTAATTTTTTGTTGTAGCGATACATATGACGATATAATGGATTTGTATTTGGATTTGGATTCGGATGAGGATGAAGAGGAATAGGAGGTTTATGAGAAATTAGAAATGAACTTCACTATTTAAAGTTAACTTTTTAATTATGCTTTGGACTTCTTAATTTCTTATGCTAATTTAGATGTTTTTTACACTTGTGTTGTGGACTTTATATGTAGACTTTGAACATTAGTATTGTTTGTTGTAACTTTCTAGTTTCTAGTTTGTACTTTGGATTTCGGACATTGGATTTGGATATTTTGTGTTTGTTGTATTATCAATTTGGATGTTGTGCTTTGTATTCATTTATTGTGATTACAGATTTGCATAGAATGAATGTTTTACATTTTTTCGCATTTTCTGGTCAATTAATGCAGATGCTGGTAACCTGATGGTCACCGTCCTGATTACCAAAACTAAAAATTAAAGTTCGGTTAACCGAACCGAATAGTACTTTCTGCGGTTCGGTTTCGGTTTCCAGTTTTAGAAACTGACATGGTCAGTTCGGTCACCGAATTGACTAAAATCGACGATTTTTAACCGCTTAACACCCCTAATCTGAGTTACCGTGCTTCTGCACTCGAAATCGTTTCAGAAACTAACACTTAAGCCCAATAAGCATTGGCCCAAAGTTTTCTTCATGAGCCCATAGGTTTAAAGATCCACATCGTTAAGCCATCTAGTTAGGAAAACTAATCTTCTGCTAATCAATATTTAAGCTAGACAATTAACTAAAGATTAATTTACTTTAATTAATTAATTAGTCATAATCAAATGAATAATAAACTCCTAATCACCTTAATACTTAATTAATTAATTAACTAAAACCCCGTAATTATTTAAAGATTAATTTACATCTTAGTTAATAATTAATTAGACATTAATTATTAACTAAAAATTATTTACGTTAATTAAATAATCGTAATTAATTATTAATTAGCGAGGAGACAATGATTAATTAGTCCTTAATCAATTATCAACTTAAATTGGTTATAGTAATTAAATTAATAAGTAATTAGTGATCAATTAATTATTAATCAAGGATGAAAATAATTAAAGTAGTAAATAATAAATCAGTAATTAATTATTAATTAGTGATTAAATTTTTACGGTAAACCATTTAATCTGAGGAGGTTATCCGACAATGATTAACACTAATTAAGATTATCATATTAAACTTTACTTAGTAACTATTTTCATAAGATACAAATAAGACTTAGAGTTTTATATGATAAGTCAACCAAGGAACCCCTTCTAACTTGTAAGTGTTGTCATTAAGGAGTGTTCCAAAAAACAAGAGAAGCAACCGGAAGTTGTTCTAACTGTGATTGTTCTTGATCAGGTGAATACCAACCTCACCTACAACAAGAATGGTTTTCATGTTGGAAAATAATGGCATCGAGTGCGCAGCGAAATTTCAAAAATTTAAATTAATGCCAAAGTCAATTAAGAACATGTTCATGATGCTATATAACATTAATACTAAAGATCTAAATCATACCTTTTGAGATTAAGGAAATTGCACGTCTGACAGATCAAAGCGTTCCAAACAGCAACCAGAAGAGCCTCAACCAACTGGTCTTCTTTGGGCACACATCGTTCAATCTCCTTTTGGTATTCTTGATCTCCTTCCAATCACAAGAGAGCCAAAGAAAAAATTGTTCTTGAGAATTAAACAATTTTTCCTCTCAGGAATCTTTTATCAATAGCCTCCAAAAAATATCTCAAGTGATATAATGAGTAATGTAACTTAATAGGCTATTTATAGTGTTTAGGAAGTCATACTTCTGTAATAATTAGGTTTCTCAAAGTCTTAATCGCATACAGAGTCAATTTTGCCACGTTAGTATGCATTTTACGTTACAACCGGTCGACTGGTGACAGAGACGTTATAACTCATCGGTCGACCTGTCTTCACTAACCGGTCGACCTGTCTGCACTGACGAAAGTTATTTTCCTAATTTTTCAACACGGGAAACTTGCATAGAGCCTCAGTTTTGATTCAAGTAACCCAATAGAGAAATTGCCTGATCAAAATAGTCATATAATAATCTTCCCATATTAAACAACTCTTAAAACAATAATTCAACCAATTTATCTAGAATTAATTTATCAATTAATTCACCTGATAAATTACCCATGAATTAACTTTGAACCTCTTTTACGGAAATAACACAAGTTACCAATGTGTAGAAAATACGCCGTATCGTTACAGGAAATTATGTGAGCTAGCAAAGGGACCTGACGGACATATATAAATCAAGCTCCTATAATTACAACGCCACTTGTAAACCAACAAGTCCGTCTCATGATTATAAAACTCTAGCGCTATTCCACTAAAAGCCTAGAGCTACACTCTCGATTTATATAGCATATTTACAAAGCTCTTATTAGCTCTAGTACATGACTCAATATATTAGTGTGTCATCCCCATAGGATATCCATAATCGACTTGAGGTCAAGTTCTGTTTTACCTTCCCGATTACATTTATCTTATGTTCCATTATCATACCATTGGAAAAATACTATTCGTACCATTACAAACAGTAAACCATTAGATAACACAGAGTAGTCTAATGGTCGAGCGCTCATATTTTCTAATCCATTGATAATGCATCAGAGGATATCATTGACTCTTTATAGGAGCTATGGATTCCACTATCTATGAATAACGAATCTACGCATACACGAGTCATACCCCCAATCTACCGGCAATCGTACCTTTACATAATGTCAGGATGTCTCCCTTTAGTACATCAAAGGATACAAGTCAAGCATGCGGGTTCATCATCCATTTCAGGATTAAGATGACAACATATAATTCGTCAAAAGTGAATTGTTTTATTCAAACTGAATTATTAATTAAAACAATTCAACTTTGGTCCGATCCAATATAGATTTCACCATTAGAAACTATATCAATGTCTCCACCCATGGAGTCCCACCTTCGACAACCAAGACAAGCCATCTCCGTTAAAAAGTAGACAACATAACAATCTTAACATAAATAAAGCGCCCAACTTTATTCCTTGAATTGTGGATCATAAGATTTAGACTATCATCTTTAGATTCTTATCTTCGGCATGTTCTTCACATTACATGCATGACCTAAAGATTTAGAATGACAGTCTCAGACTTTCAGTTTGCTTATCATACATTCAACTATTATGAACATAAAGAGGACAATACATAGATATATGAAATAAACAAATCTTTATTAATAGTCAAAATGTCTCAAAGAATATTGTTATATTTATTCCTAAGGGCATAAACGCTAACATTTCAAATATGTGCTTGCTGTATTGTTTGCCTTATGCGCATACGTACTCCATGATTGATGAGTAATGATGATGAACACGAGTATATTTTGAACGATGATTATGATATTTTAAAGTACATTGCCTTTTCAGTTAGGTATGTTTATAATATTTATGTGACATAATCATAATTGGATGTTCACTTAAATAAGAAGCTAAGATAATAAAGACAAGTTAAGTGTCGTACCACCTTTCGTTCTTGAGGGATGAGAAATTAAAATTCCTCCAACTCTTGATGAGGGTTACTAATAGAATCAAGTCCATGAGTAGTCGGACTAAATGTTTGGGTCGCTCCCCGACTTCTCCCGGTCTCCCGTGCATAGGGTACATGCAAACGCCCAATGATCATAAATGGAATCATCATAATGAAGCATAAATGGTCATGCATTTTTATATGAGTCATTGTGTATAAAAGGTTTTGTAAGGATATTTGTACTCGCTGAGTTTTCGCTCACTAGGTTGTTCATGATGTAAGTAGACCGGATAAAATCTCAACCTCATATGTTCTGATGGATTGGTTAGCCCGCGTAGGGCGACGGAGGCATGGTCATGTATATCACTACGCAAATAATTTTGCCACTAAGATGGTATAGTTGTTTTTAAAATCAAAATTAAGTCATGATGCAATGTTTATGATACTTCGGTTACAAAGGTCTTATTATTGATGTGTTATACACTTCTATAAGTTTAAGTTTTTTCTAATTAGAGAGTAGAATATAATTTATTGATGGGGTGATAATAAATTCAATCCTTATGATATTTCTTTAAAGCATCTAACTGAGAATTCAAATGTTTCTTTGTCCATAATATTTTAACATATTAAATATGAACAATATAATGATTTTCATAATTTGAGTCTGACTACCCAAGTAAACAAATTATGAGCGTGTTTACCAAACTGTAAAGGAATGTAATGAGAAAGGTAATGAGGTTAGAAAGGAAAGTAAAGTAATAGAATTAAGGGTCATAAATTCCCTTTCATGTGTTTACTTAACTATTAGATAGTGTAATGGGAAACAACATCATTCTCTTTCTTATGTTTACTAAAATTAAGAATAGTATTGTTATGAATGTATTAACTAAAATGTCATTTTATACAATTAAATAATTATTAATTGTATAGTAATTTATTAAGAGTAGATAAGTAAATTTAGTATTTATTAACTTTGACAATAAATCAATACTAAAGAGGGTACATGGATTGATATCTCTTTCCTCATTCCATATATTGTATGGGACCCACTAATCTTCATTACTAATTTTATAAGTAAATACATTAACAATGAGAAAATAGAATTACTCCTTACTTCTCTTTTTCTTTTAGTGCAAAGCAAACATGCTATATAAATATATATATATATTATATAAGCTACATAATGAAGTAAAAAAAAAAAAAAAAAACCAAAGCGAAACGCTTCGCACACTTAGGTTGTGTGCAAAATGCTTCACATATAACTAAAGCGGAAACGGATTCCACTTCCATTCTAATTATGTAGAAGATAAGAGGCTATTATCATACACAACCAGTTTACTAGCTAAGTTTTATTTGGGTACTCAACAAGTTACAAATAATGGGCGTTAATGTAAAATATTACAATTAAGAGGATGTCTATGTAAATAAGACAAAACACAACGAAGTTTAGTGGGAAAAACCCTTTTTTAATGGGGACCATTCCTTTTTATAAAATAAAAAATAATAAAAAAATCTTTCACATTATAAATCGCTCGTTCAGTTTGCTAATTCGAATTGAGATGTGATGTTATGTGAGAGCTTTTTACTGTAGTAAAAAGTTAGATGTGACTGTTTCTGAGAACTTTTTACTATAGCAAAACTCGAATCAGCGAAAAGAATGGAGTCCTAAAGAAAACCCAGGTTCCAGGTTTCACACACTCACGGATCACTATTCATTGTACAGTGCAGATTTTTTTCCCGTTTTGCCCTTGCTCTCTCTTTTGTTTCTTCACTTTTGTGTGGGGGCGTTTTTGTCTTTACCGTAGTTTGTAGTGTTAAGGACATTTTTGCCCTTTTTCGCACCTCTTCCGTTTCTGCATAGGGTCTCTTAGAGGACGTTTGGTTGGAGGATTCAAACCATGTGATTCGAATCATTTTTTATTTACGTGAATTTTTTGTGAGAAAAAATACTGTAGCGAACCACGAATCATGATTCGAATCAGGGAATGAATCCCCTTACCAAACATCCTCTTACTCTTCTTCTTCCATTTGTTTCTGGTTGGGGTTCAACGTGTCAAGCCTCAGCTTCTCCTTCTCTTTCATCGCTTTGTCTTTTGCCCTTCCTTTATTTTGTTGTGGTTTTTTTGCCCTCTCTTGCTTCTAACCCGCTTCTTTTGCTCTGTTTTGTTAGAAATCTTAGATTTCTCTCTTTATGTTTTCGATCTTCTTTGGGGCTTATTCTGAGCCGCTTCTTTTGCTTTCTTTTGTTGGAAATTTTGAATTTCTCCTTTTATGTTATGAATCTTTTGGCTCTTTTTGTGTGATTTGGGCAGAAATTTTGGAAATTTATTTCTTTTTCCTCTTCATCCCTTCCACTGGTTCGATTGTGATTTTTTTTTATGTTTCCCCTATTTTTCTTTCTTTTTTTTTTTTTGTCGATGGGTCCTTCATTCCTTTTTCATTGCTGCTGTGATAGCTTGGCTTACCATTTTGCTTTGGGCATATTGTTGATGCTTTTAGTTTCTTTTTCCCTCTTCTTCTTTGCTGCTTTGTTTTATTGCTTCTTTCCATAAATTTTATGCAATTTCGTGTTGAGTACTGCATTTGGTTTTCTTATAATTTTTTTTACATGCTTTATCTCTCTTGATTTGATAGATTCTTTTTTACAGGAATTTAATCTTCATGGCTTTCTTATTTCTCTCGCTGGTTGCATGCGGTATATGGGTAAATTTTGATTTTCTCTCTCGCTGGTTGCATGCCAAGTATCGGTAAATTTTGATTTTTCCGCTTTTCATTTATTGACTTGCTGAGCTGTGGTCTCTACATGCCGCCATGATGATTTATACAGCTTTTGTTGCAGAAGAATTAAATGAATTGATGACTTCTTTCTTTTTTTTCTATTATCTAAAACGGATTAAGAAAATTTATCACTTAATTAAGAAAATTTTGTGGCCTCCCTTTCTCTCAGATCATTATTTTTTAAATTATGTTTCTTTTCTTTCCTTTTTCGTCGGTTCTCTTATTGTATAAACAAATTAAATTTTATCATTTAATTAAGGAATTTTCACTTTTTTTTTGCAGGGATTTAATCTTCATGGCTTTGTTATTTCTCTCACTAGTTGTGTCACACTCCAAAACAGAGATTAGTGATGTTAAGGCTCATTTAGAGGTTAAATATGATTAAGAAAGTAATTAAATATTTAAAAATATAATAATCAAAACTAAAAGTAAAATATTAAGGAAGTTTTTAAACAAGCCCTACATTTTGCTGAAATTTATTTACAAAAAAGTGATGGGGACTTTCACACTTTCTGAAAAATAAGTTTAAACTAAGGGCCCGTTCACTTCGCTAATTCGAGTTGAGATGTGACTTTATGTGAGAGCTTTTTACTGTAGCAAAAAAGTTAGATGTGATTGTTTGTGAGAGCTTTTTACTGTAAAAAAACTCGAATTCTAAACTCGAATCAGCGAAGTGAACGGGAAGTAAGCCTCCGGCATCGTACATGATTCCACACACAGGATATACAATATTGTACATATATGAATATGTAAATATCATTTACAGACATCAACTACAGTCTAGAGATTTAAAGTTTACATTCTAGGAATTTACAATCCTTACATTGTTCTACAAGGATGATGACACAATCCTTACTTGATCGGATGGTAGCAACTACTTCAGCTATTCGGCGTTGCTTCTAGCGTCGCTTGGGAGGGGTTTAATATTTATAGAAATAGAAGAAAACATGAGCAGAAGGCCCAGTAGGATGTATTTTGAAATAAACTTTAAAGACAAGTAAATAAATGAATAAGTAAATAAAGATATTTAGTTCCAACACAACAATCAGAACCTAACATCCTTTTCTTGAAAGGAAATATAAACTTAAAAATTGTGTATTACATGCATCTGTAAGTAATTTATACTATGATAAATTACTTACACAACTACAAGCACAAGTCTTAGCACCACGTGTGCACTGGTCGACCGGTGACAGAGAGGTTGTTCTTCACCGGTCGGCCGGTGACGAGGGAACCGATCACATTCCTTGAACTGCTAAATCACGGCCCACGTAGAAGTCCCCGAAGCGTGGCTTGGGTCCACGTACCATACTGTGAGTCGTGTTGTAGGATTTGGGCCAAATCCGTACCGTGCAATTTTTCGAGCATCAACATCGTTTCATTCTCAATTGTAATGACATGTATTAATAATATTTTAATTAAAGATTCTGAAGCTTTAATTAATTCATAATGACATGTTTCGATTATTATCCTTAAATATTATCATCCCGTATAAAACTCTTATATACAATAGTTAAAGTTACATAAGTAATCATAGAATTTTTAATAATACTCATAAAATATTCAATAATATATACACAAAAAATAATGAATAAACTCTTTTATTAAATAAATAATAAATATTATATTACATTTCATACTTTAAAAATACCATTCTCAATATCACAAGGTTATTAACTTAATGAATATATTGTTTGATTTTAGGGTGGAAGGACTCAACTTGGAGGAACTATTGAGGTTGCAAACTTTTTAGGTTGGGATTTTTAAAAATATACTAATAAAAAACGCATGCTTTACGCGCGTGAATCATTAAAAATAATAGTTATACAAATTGTTAGGGAAAAAAGAGGAAGAAAAAAGAAAGCATAAAAGAAATAAAGGCAAAAATGCAAAAAAAAAAAAAAGATCTAAAGCAAATGACAAGGAAAAAAGAAAAAAACTTAAGAAAAAAACTTTTGTGAAATATTTTACAACTGAAGCTGAAAAATCAAAGGTTAACAGATGCAATAAAAAAACTAAGGGGAGGAAAAAGAAGAAAAAAATAAAAACTAAAAAAGAGCTAAAAGAGTAGAAAAATATGGAGGGGCATTCTCCCCATGGAGGGGCATTCTCCCTTTTATAGCCTATGGATTTAGTAGATTTTTCTTCTTTTTCTAATGAAACTTTTCCTTTCTTAAAACAATTAGATTAGATTAAATTAAATGTAATAATTTGACTTTTATATTTAAAATTTAGAATTTTTATTTTCAGATTTTGTTTCATTTTCTTTCCTATTTTTATATTTTTTTATTTTTTGAGGATATAAATGTCTTTATATACATGATAGTAGATAGGTAAATAATAAAAAAAAAAACACAAGCATTTTTACTTTTGATTCTAGGTGCTCATAATAGGCATTTATGTAAACAACTTTTTTTTTCTCGTCAAAGTTTTAGCATTATTATATAAAGTAATTATATTTACACATATTAAATTCATGAATACCCCTATCAAATCATAATCTATCTTTATTGCAATTTTACTCTACAATACAATTACATCAAAACTCTATTATACACTCTCATGTATACTCCACATTAAATACATAGACACTCACATCTTTATTTAACCCTAAATTCACTTGTATGAGTCATAAACTTCTCTCCATCAATTTTTTTTTAGAAACCTTTCTTATTATTTTAAAATCTTTATGGAGGTTTCAAGTGACCCAAAAATCAAAAGAAATATTGGGTGCGTTTGGAACTCATTTTAAAATAATTTCATTTTTTGTATGAAAATGAAAATAAAAACGTTTTTAATTTCAGACAGAAATTATTTTTGAAAATGTGTTTTGTAGTTTTATCAAGAGATTGTTTTCAGTATAAAAAACCCATTAATGTCTCTTTCTCTGCTCGAGAAAGGAGAAAATGAAACAAGAAATGAAAAACGACTTCCCTTTTACACTAAACTAAAAAATCATTTTCATTTCTGTTTTTTTTAATTGTGCCAAACGCCGTTGAATACTAAAATATACGTAGTTTCTTAATTACATTCTTTTTTATCTGATTGTTAGTATATTTGAATGTTAGTTGTAGTCCATTTGAAATAAGATTCACATAAATCTGACTCGGCTGGAGAAGAACGAAAACGTATAATCAAATTGGCTTCCAAGTGATTAAAAAAATTAATTAAATAAAAAAGTTAATTTAGGGTCGAAAATTTGTAAAGAAATAGGAATCCAAAACATAAAAAAGTTAATTACATTTATTAATTTATAAAAAATTAAAATTAAATTAAAGTGAAGGTTAGGGTGACAATTCGTGTCACATATCGTGTTTATGTCGTATTTTGATCATTTTTTCCTAAATTGCAGTCAACTCAAACATGTACCGTGACAAGAAATTTTTAAAAACCGCAAAACGAACACAACACGACACGAAAATGACCCGTTGTAAAAAATTGACTCGTGAACCCGAAATTGACACGAAAATTATATACTTTTTTTGGTTTTGTATATATTAGAAGTAACTTAACATTCATAACACACTAAAATACAATATCATCCATCAAAATTAAGCAAATAATAGTATAAGATTTTAAGTATAACTATCATAATATCACAAGTTCATAATAAAATTTAAAATATGTGATGAACCTTAACCCGTGAAATTCGTGTCATGTTCATAATAGTATAAGATTTTAAGTATAACTATCATAATATCACAAGTTCATAATAAAATTTAAAATATGTGATGAACCTTAACCCGTGAAATTCGTGTCATGTTCATAATAGTATAAGATTTTGTACGAGTTTCGTGTCATGTTCAGATTAGGCGGGTCCAACCTGAAATTGACCAGTGTTTTTCATTTCAATTTCAGGTCGACCTAATTCTGGCCCGTTCATCTTTTTTCTCAACCTTAACTCGTGAAATTCGTGTCATTTTCGAGTTGTGTTGTCGTGTCGTGATCCATATTGTCGACCCTAGTGAAGGTATAAGAGGGTTAAATTATGCATTATAAAAATACTATCTATAAAGGGGTAGATTTTTAAAATCCTTATTAGGAGAGTATTAATTAGGGACTCTCTAGAGTCTTTGTAAAAATGAACTGCCGGTGGTCTCTACATTTCAACCATCATATCTATATCAAAATCTGTCTGTTCCGTATACTTTTTCAATCGGATGTGATTTTAATAAAATTTAATAATCAGAAACTGAGACTACCGGTGGAGCGGACTATCAAAAAAACTCCTTATTAATTGTAAGGAAATTGTAATAAATAGAACAACATTTAAAACCTTTGAAAATAAATAACCTATTTATCATACATTAGAAATTAATGGGCCATTTTCATTTTTTAAAGTTTTTATTTTCCAATTTTACCATCTTTTTATTTTCTCCCTTTCTTCTCTCTCTTCCAACCTTCCCTTTCTCTTTCCTCTCTCGGTGGATCTCCTCTCTCTTGTCATCGGAACAAAGATTCAAAATAAGCACACAAACACAGTAGTAAATCCAATCTATCAAAATAGTCTAATGTATTTGGAATTGCTCATTGTCATCTCCATCTCTCTGTGCAAGGATTTGGTATTCATAATTATAGGAGAAAACTACCGCTCCGAAGAAGGCCGAGGAGAGGATGGAGAAGGATGTGAAATCGCTGCAAAACCACGCGATGGCCATGACAAAGTTCTTCGTTGCGGCGAACAGATCGAAGCGACATTCTCCGGCAGTCTGCGCAAAGTTCTTTGTCGCGGCAAGAGTGGAGGAGATCTGTTCATTTTGAGATCTAATGTCGATCTCCGTCGACGTCGCCGTCGCTATGTCGACTCACTTGGCTTCGAAGACAATGGTTGCGACGACCGTGAATCCAAACGGTTTTCATCAATCGGAGAGGGAAGAAGAGAGAGGGGGAGGAGAGAGTCAATTGGAGAGGGTAGTAAATAAGGGTTGAATATGTTTTATTTAATTAGGGGTAGTTTTGGTATTTAAATTTAGTGTAAACTTGAATTTACCATTAAATGGCCTATAACTAACTATTTTAAAACTTTGGCCAATTAATTTTTATAACTCTTTTTAAATGGCCTATTTACTATAAAGTCTGTGGCTACCCTGAACTCTATTATGTTGAATAATGGCGTGGCCTGGAATAGAACCACGATGACATGAAGTTCGACCCTCGTTCGCCATTTCTTCTTTTTCAATGATTGTTATTGCTAATAAATCTTCGAAAAGCATATTGGCTACCCGATTAAGAGTCATAACTATTGATGATATAGATTGTTGATAAATAGAGTTTAGATGGGTGAACATGAGAGATGAGTAATCTTATTTATAAAGGTAGAAATATGACCGTTAATAATATAACTGTTGAAATTAAAATTGTTATTTGAATTTAAAAATTAATAAATATTAAAATAATTCATATTTAATTAAATAAAAAGTATAATTAGAGTCACTCATTAAAAAATTATTAATTAAAATAACTTTTAAGTTAAAATTTAGAGAATCCCTTGATGATGCTCTTAATCTAGTCTATTTCCCTCATTCACCTTTTATTTGGGGAAAATTTTATACGTGTAGATATAACTGCTCAAACCTACACGCCCTACATAATCAAGATCAAATAGCATAATGTTGGGACCCACTTACACCAGATCATGCCGATTATGTTCGCCGGCGCGTGCCGCATTTCTTCGAATCATAAAATAAAATTAGAATTGAATAATAAGAGTATTAAAGTATGTTTATTTCACTAATTTGAGTTTTATTATAGTAAAAAGCTCTCAGAAATAATCATATTTAATTTTTTTAATATAATAAAAGTTCTCACATACATACACATTAAATTCAAATTAAAAACTCAAATCAATAAACTAAATAGATTCTAATAATTAAATATATCATAATATGTGGACGTCGCTAGTCCTAATGCATGTTGACTGACTAAATTCACCCCAATAAATTTGAGGACCATGTCTGGCCCCATTGCCACACGTACGGTTTAAATACAAAGTTATATGACTCATTTAGTTTATTAATTTAAGTTTTTAATTTGAGATAAATGTGATTTTATATAAAATTTTTTTATTATAATAAAAAAATTAAATGTGACTGTTTATGACTCAAATCGGTAAAATAAATAAGTCACACACGAATAATTAGAGAAACCAAAAAAAAAAAAGAAAATAGCGAGGAAGAAGCTTCAACGGTGCTGTCTTTGTCTTGTCCGCTCCGAGTCCTCCCCTTCAACGGCTGTTTCTCTCTCTTTCTCTCCTCCCCATTTCTTGTCAGAAAGATAAAATTCCATCTTCTAGAGAGAGATAGAGAGAGGGAGAGGGAGAGGGAGGGAGAGAGAGAGAGCCCATTTCTTGTCAGAAAGATCAAATTCCATCTTCTAGAGAGAGATAGAGAGAGGGAGAGGGAGAGGGAGAGGGAGGGAGAGAGAGAGAGAAAGAGAGAGAGAGAGAAATCGGTCGTGAATAGTTCGACGGAAGTTGATCGCCGCCGCAATACGACGATGGAGACGAAGTCGTTGAGCGTGGGATCGGAGAAGGAGAGCGGATCGGAGCATAGCGGCGTCGTCGGCGTGTTCGAGTATTTCGGTTGGGTTTACCATTTGGGCGTGAATTCGATTGGCCACGAGTATTGTCATCTCCGATTCCTATTCATCCGAGGCAAGTACGTTGAGATGTACAAGCGGGACCCCCATGAAAACCCCGGCATTGTGAGCTTACTCTTCTGTCTTTTGTTGTTTTATAGTTTTTGGTGCTTTTTTTCTTTTTTGCCTTTCCCTCTTCTTTAGATTCTTTCCCCCTTATGATGTAGTTCAGTCTAATACGTATCAATAAACGGAATAGAGGATTGGTTTTTGTTGGAATTTCATGAAAATTGAGTTCGTGAGGTTGTGGACATTAATGGTGTAAAGCAGGGAAGGAAAAGAAAATTGGTTACATAGCTGAAATTAAAGGGCAGATATGAAAGCAAAAGAAAAAAAAAATTAAAATAGTTTTTTCTTCAATCAATGTGTTTGGTCAGTGTTCCTTCGTTATGACATGTTCGTATGCGATTAGTGATTTCTTAGGGGTTTTTTTCTTTCTTTTTTTTTTTTTTTCCTTTTTTGTTTGCTAGAAAGCGCCTACAGAGGGAATAAACGATTAGTGATTTCTTAGTTAAATATGTATTTGATTTCTTCAAGACACTACCTAAAGTTAATCTTGCTATAGATTCAACATGAATATGAAATCCAGTTTGGGCTTATTTTCTTGTGTTTCCTACTTAACAGACATGAATATCCAGTTTGGGCTTATTTTCTTGTGTTTCCTACTTAACAAATCGGGCGTCTTTGATGTTCTATCTCCCTCTCCTGGATAGATGAAGTAAAATTTATGCACACTTTGAAATTCAGCTTTCGCAAATGATTGTTTAAATGTCTAATATTGTCTAGTAATTAATGTTTGATGATTCTTTTATTTTTGTCTAGAAACCTATCAGGAAGGGTGTTGTTGGGCCCACACTTATGGTGGAGGAGCTGGGGCGTCGAAGGGTCAACCATGGGGTAAGGTCCTTGACCCTTGTGAAATCATAAATCATTTCTGCTTTGATCAATGTGTAAGATTGTTCCTTCTTCTTTTAACTTTTCCAAATTATTATCTTTTTATACGCATTTTAGATTTAATTCCAACTGAAATAAAATCTATATTGTTTTGGATATAATTGAATCTAAGTTAGTGTCAACTTCTTTTGTAGGATGTGTATGTCCTGCACTTTTACAATCGCTTGGATGAGTCAAAAAAAGGCGAGGTATGCTGTAGTTCTTGTTCTCCACTTTATGGCGTTGGCAGAACGTCTACGTGTTATTACTTTTGGCATTTTTTCTCAATGGTTTTATAGCTACTTTTTGAAAGAGAATAAAGAAAATAGTTATTGACATTGTATGTATGATTTCGTTCATGCTTTAAATGCCTCAAATTATTGAAATGGGTAATCCCTTGACATGCTTTAAGTTTGAGCATATTTAATGTGAAGTTTGGATGTGTTGTTTCACATTTTGATTTCTTTTGTAAAGATTGCTTGTGCTACTGCTGGAGAAGCTCGGAAGTGGATGGAAGCATTTGATCATGCCAAGCAAGAGGTACAAATAAAATCTTTTCGGGAAGAAATTGTGACACATAAGATACTTAACATCAATCTGATTTTGAAACCTTCTCAAGAGATTATTTATTTTGCAATATGATTCTTAAATTGCACAAGTGTTGTAGGACTCTCTCTCTCTCTTGTTTTTGGCCTTTTGTTTTGTTTTGTTTTGATTTGTTTTTGTTTTTGTTTTTTGTTTTGTTTTGTTTTTGTTTTTGTTTTTTTTTTTGTTTTGTTTTTTTGTTTTTTTTTTTCTAATGTCCTTCGACTCTGCTTTTGGCAGGCCGAGTATGAGCTGTCTAGAGGAGGGAGTTCTAGAAACAAACTGAACATGGAGGATGAGTATGCTTATCGTTTTCTGTTAATGATGCACTTGCTTTAGTACTTTATAGTTCATACAAGTTGAACTTGTTTAACTATATAAAAAGCATTGTAGTTTAGTAGAAGATCCCTGAATTATGTTAGTTAGGATTGAGAGAAAAATATAATTAAACTAGTTGGTTTACAAAGTGTTTCTTATGTAAAAGAAAAAATTGCTGAATTTTATTGGATAGATGGGTTGCAGAGTCTGCTGGTTCAATTGAATAGAAATATATTGTAACATTCTTGTTCAGGGAAAAAGTTTAGATTTGACGCTAATTTCTGGTCAAGGTTTTTATTATTATTAATTTTTTTTTGAGGGGATCAAGGTTTTATTATTGTTTCTCGATTAAATTATACCTATCCTTCTCCTCTATACTACATTGTGTGCATGATGTAATGCATTTTATTTTATCATATTTTCTTTTCTTCTAATGTAAAATTTTTGTTTTCATCTGCTTAGTCTGGTTGTGTGAAATTGGTAAGATGTTATGGGCTGCTGATTTTCTTAGTTCTTATCTTTCTGCCGTAATTCCATTAGTGTTCTCCGTTTGATGTACTGTTTTCATTTTTAACGATGTTTTTGTTTCTTATATAAAAGAAATCTGCAGTCACAGGGAGAAAAATATTTTAAAAAGGTTAATGTCTTAACATGTATCAAACTTTTATACCATTGAAGGATCAATCTGGAAGGACATCGACCTAGAGTTAGGAGGTATGCACATGAATTGAGAAAGCTTATACGAATCGGTCAAGGTCCAGAGACGCTTTTGCGACAGTCCTCGAGCTTAGCTGCTGATGTTAGGTCAGATGGGTACTTTGAAAGGGACGTTGGTGACGTGATTGAGGCACAAAAATGGAAATGTGTTCGAACAGTTAATGGTATTCTTGCTTTATGCTTATAAAATGTATTTCATAGATGAGACCTGCACAGAGATTCATGCTCTCTCTCTTAACAAGTACTTAAGACTATTTTGGTTGATTTTAAACCATCCTGCAGTATGTTGCTGAGCATACTGCAGCTTGTTAAAATTGCGAGCTTCCAAGGGTGTTGTGGAAAAGGTTGTCTTGTAACCTTAACTTTGTGGCTGAAATTCTTTTATAGAATTTGTCAAGAATGGTGGGGGGACGGGTTGGTGCTAAGAGCAAGGTCTATGAAGTCTTTGTTTGTAATACCTTGAATTTTACTGAAAGCTACATTTTGCTTGTTAAAATTGAGAGCTTCCAAGGGTGTTGTAGAAATGGTTGTCTTGTAACCTTAACTTGGTGGCTGAAATTCTTTTATAGAATTGTCAAGAATGGTGGGGGAGGGGTTGGTGGTAAGAGCAAGGCGTATCAAGTTTTTGTTTGTAATACCTTGAATTTTACTGAAAGCTACATTTTTCTTTTTGCAGAAATAGGAGAAAGGTCTTTAAAACGTCTTTCCCCTTTGATGATTTTTCCTTATTATTAATATTATTATTATTATTTTATCCCTTCTGGAATGAAGCTTGGGCATAACTTATTTTCTTTCAGTGCTACTTCCTTCCTAAGCTTAGATCACTATCCATTGGATCAATTTTATTCAGCCTTGAAGTTTTGGGATATTTGTTTCTTTAAAACTTCAGAATTTCTTCGAGGCTCTTAATCAATAAGGAAGTGAATATCATACGGTAGTGTTTAACAAAAGAAAAAAAGAGATAAGAAAAAAAGTATATGGTTGTGGTCTATTTAAAAAGATAGGTTCACGGTGCTTTTTAATTTGCATATTGCTTATGTTCTTGTGATACGTGAAGGGAAGGAAGACAATTAGTTTTAGTTGCTCAATACTTTTTGTTTTTCTGGTTTCAGGTGTTAGAATCTTTGAAGATGTTGCTGACTCGCAGGTAACCTCTTCTTTTAGCCTATATTGATTCTCACTTACTGTATTGTTTCAATGGAATTCTAACATACAATTGGTGATAAAGAATGACTATTTCATGGAATTTAAAAGGTTTCAAGTTCTTTCATAATGGCATTTCACTTTTTTGTAGAGTGGTAAAAGCATTCTCGTGAAGGCTACTGCCGTTGTTGATGCAAGCGCCGACACTGCTTTTGAAGTGGTTTTGAACATTGAGCGGCGGCAAAGATATGAGTAAGTAACCATCTTTTTAGAGGATACATGGTGAGACGACTTTCATCTGATAATTTTCTTTTCACAGATGGGATATGCTGACCGGTGACTTGGAGCTGGTAGATTCTTATGATGGACACTATGATGTTGTCTACGGGACATATGATCCGAAATATCTTACTCGGTAACGTTAACATATATGTGCCGACCAAATTTGTATACTTGTTGACATCTATCAAAGATTGAACGAAAGAATCGTTTTATACACTGCTCATTATTACAGCAAAGGTTATCTTTATACATAACAACCCTAGCACTAAATTAGGAAACTACCAAGTACTAAATTATGAAACTACCAAGTCAAATCCCATGATTTATGGGAACTCCTAACAGAAAAAGGAACCTTAGCTGTATAGGCCTAATCCTAGGATACAATAGAATACAATTTTCTAAATTAGCTAACCAATTAATTATACGTATTTTCCCACACTCCCCCTCAAGCTGGTGAATAGTTATTTTCCATTCTCAGCTTGGATTGTCTGAAAAACTCAACCCTTTTGTTAGAACATCAGCAAGTTGACCATGTGTAGACACATAAGGTGTACAAATCAGTCCACTACCAGCTTCTCTTTAATAAAGTGTCAGTCGACTTTAATGTGCTTTGTTCGGTCATGTTGTACCGAGTTGTGAGCTATGCTAATTGCAGACTTGTTGTCCAGTAGAGTCTCATAGGGCCGTCCCACTTAATCTTCAAATCTTCAAGAATGATCTTTAGATAAAGTAGTTCACATATACCAGGCTACCACACCATGTTTCTTACTTCTCCCGAACACAAGGTTCCCACCAAGGAAGGTGCAATATCCTGAAGTTGACCTCCTATCAACAATAGATCTAGCATAATCTGCATCAATCTACGCTTCAAGTATCAATCCTCCATTTCCTGCTTCAAGCATAATCAGCATCTTATTCTTTTGAATAAGATCCCCTTTCCTGGTGTTCCCTTAAGATAATGAAGTACTCTGTGAGCTGCTTGCAGATGAACTTTCTTAGGACTATGCGTAAATTGACTGATCACACTCACTGCATATGCTATATCTGGTCATGTGTGAGAGAGATTGATGAGTCTTCCTACCAGGTGTTGATACATTTCTTGGTCTACCACAGCATCCTCTTTTGCTTTTCCAAGCTTGAGATTCGGGTTCATAGGAGTGCTTGCTGGTTTGGATGCAGTCTTGCCTGTCTCCTTGAGAAGATCTGTACCATACTTCTTCTGAGAGATAAAAATTCCCTGCCTTGAGTGTGCGACCTCAATCCCGAGAAAATACTTCAACCTACCCAATGCCTTGATGTCAAATTCCTTAGCCAAACATTGACTCAAAACCTATTTCTCCTTATCATCGTTCCTTGTTACTATTATATCATCAACATACACTAGAAGGGCTGTATTATATCATCAATATACTAGTAGATCTAGCATAATCTGCATCAGTCTACGCTTCAAGTATCAATCTTCCATTTCCTGCTTCAAGCATAATCAGCATCTTATTCTTTTGAATAAGATCCCCTTTCCTGGTGTTCCCTTAAGATAATGAAGTACTCTGTGAGCTGCTTGCAGATGAACTTTATTAGGACTATGCGTAAATTGACTGATCACACTCACTGCATATGCTATATCTGGTCATGTGTGAGAGAGATTGATGAGTCTTCCTACCAGGTGTTGATACATTTCTTGGTCTACCACAGCATCATCTTCTGCTTTTCCAAGCTTGAGATTCGGGTTCATAGGAGTGCTTGCTGGTTTGGATGCAGTCTTGCCTGTCTCGTTGAGAAGATCTGTAACATACTTCTGTTGAGAGATAAAAATTCCCTGCCTTGAGTGTGCGACCTCAATCCCGAGAAAATACTTCAACCTATCCAATGCCTTGATGTCAAATTCCTTAGCCAAACATTGACTCAAAACCTATTTCTCCTTATCATCGTTCCTTGTTACTATTATATCATCAACATACACACTAGAAGGGCTGTAACTCCCCCTGAAGGAGGGTGTTTAATGAACAGTGTGTGATCTCCTTGGCCTTGTTTATATACCATAGCCAACATAACCCTTGCAAATCTTCCGAACCATGCCCGTGATGATTGCTTAAGGTCATACAGAGCCTTTTTTAATTTATAGACAGTATGAGCAGCCATGTTCTTTGCATAACCCGGTGGAATCTCCATGTAAATCTCCTCTTCTAGTTCCCCATGTAAGAACACATTCTTGACATCTAATTGCTGCAACTCCCAACCATAGTTGCAAGGGCCAACAATAGTCTATTGTATTCATCTTCGCAACAAGGGCAAAAGTTTCCAGTTAGTCAATCTCATACGTCTGAGTATACGCTTTGGCTACCAATCGAGCCTTGTATCTTTCCACTGACCCATATGCTCTATACTTAACTGTATACACCCATTTACAACCCACTGACTTCTTTCTTGCTGGTAACTTTACCGACTCCCAAGTTTTGTTCTTTTCTAATGCCTCCATCTCCACCTTCATGGCTTTTTCCATTTTTCCCTAGACAAAGCCTCAGATAAACTGGTAGGGATGGTGATGGTATTTAGGCTTACAAGAAAGGCTCTGTGAGATGGTGAGAAATTTTTAAATGATAGAAAATGTCTTAGTGGGTATAATGGTCATGTTGTGCATTCTTTGGTTCCTTTCCTAATGGCAATTGGCAGGTCCTGGTCATCATTTTCCACCTGAACTTCAGTTTCACTTTGTAATGTAGGGTTAGAAATTGTTACCTCATTCAAAGGATCTGAGTTGGACTCTTGGACCTGCTTAGGTTCAGGAACATCCATCTTCTTCCTTGTATACACCTTGCCTTCATCAAATCTCCCATGTCGAAGAGCAGATTCAGTCACAGGTTTGGGATCATGCACAGATTCAGGTTGCACAGGCACGGGTTCAGACACAGGTACAGATTGATTCTTAGGTTCAGATTGATTTTCAGATGAACTAGGAGGTTCGGTATGAGATTTGGATGTAGGGGGTTAGACACGAGGATTGGTGGCAGATCAAGGTCAAGCAAAAACTTTCCTTATCTTCCCTAGTTGAATTCTCCCCCTGAAGATAAGGATTGGTGAAATAAGACTCTTGTTCATTGAAAGTGACATCCACCGAGACATAGATTTCTTTGATGGAGGGTGGTAACACTTATACCCTTTATGAGTTGACGAATGGCTCACAATGACACATTTTAGAGCCCTTTGACACATTTTAGAGCCCTTTGATCTAATTTCCCTCTGTTTTGACTATGGACATGGACAAAGGATACACACCCGAAAACTCTTGGAATAAGGTTGTTTGTAGTGTTTATGTTTGGGTAAAAAGGATGAAAGGATGTCCATGGGACTCTTGAAACCCAATACTCAAGAAGGCAACCGATTTATGAGGTGAGTGGCTGTAAGAACTGCTTCCCCCCAAAAAACTTTAGACATATTTCTAAAACAACATGGCTCGGGTTTTTTCAAGTAGGTGACCATTTTTCCTTTCTGCTACCCCATTTTGCTGTGGAGTATTAACACAAGACGACTCATGAACTGTTCTCTCTTTCTGAAAGTCTGGGTTAAGAATTTGGTTGAAATAGTCCCTAGCAATATCCGACCCAAACCTTTTGATATTGACCCCAAATTGATTTTGATCATGGAACAGAAGTTTGGGAGTACAATACTAATATCAGATTTATGTATGAGTAGAAAAAGCCAGGTAACATGAGTGCAATCATCAATGAAAGAAACAAACCATCTTGCCCCATAAACATTAGGGACAGTAGATGGGCCCCAAATATTGGTGTGAATAAGATAGAAAGGAATAGATTTTCTTTCATTGCTAGTTGGAAAAGATACACGCTTGTGTTTTAGCAAGTTCACACACCTGACAATGAAAATCTTCAACATCTAAGTTTGTAAACAATGAAGGAAACATGATCTTAACAACCCTAAATGATGGATGTCCTAAACGGCAATGGTGAAGTAGAATTTTCTCTTTATTGGATGAAATGAACTCTGATATGAAGGAATGAGAAAATCTGCCCTTGGTCGTGTTCAACTGACTCGGTGCTTCAAGATAGTAGACGCTATCCCATTCTCTAGCACGTCCAATCGTCCTCCCCAAATCCTTGTCCTGAAATACACTAACTACTGTGAAAAACCACATTACAACATAAATCTCGAGTGAGTTTTTGTATAGAGACAAGGTTGGTGGACAATTTAGGAACATGAAGGACATTCCTTAAGGTCATTGATGGGCTTATTTTGACATCTCCTACGCCGGCTACAGTTGTTAAGGATCCATCGGCTGTGGCGAGTTTCCTACTACTGGGACATGGAGTGTAGGTTGAGAAAAACTTTGATGAGTGGGTCATATGGTCCGTAGCTCCTGAATCCATGATCCAGGAGTTGGTAAAGGTTGTATCCAAGGCATTTAATCCAAAGGAAGATGGAAACTTACCTGAATATGCCAAAGAACAAGTACCTGGAGGCCTTTCAAGACTGTTGATAAGAGATCTCACCCTCGTAATCTCCTCCTGGTTGAGATTATTCGACCCCTGTGGTGCGGATTCACCTTGTGGTGTGGCAACAATATGGACTTGTCCATTACTCCATGATTGATCTCCTTTCTGACTCCATTCACTGCTTGGAGGTCCATTGCTCCGAGTCTGATCTCCTCTCTAGCCCCATTCATGGCTTGGGGGCTTTCCATGAAGTTTCCAGCATTTTTCACGAGTGTGGTGAGACTTTTTGCAGAAAGTACACCATAATTCGTCACGGTCATGAGTCTTCAATTGGCTATTTCTTCCTGCTTCAAGGGCTGTTCCTCTCTCTGTGTTCTGGATTGATTTGCTACCACACTAGCCACCATAGCCGATCCATCTGTGCTCTGTGATTCAAGCATCAGACTTCTTATGCTTTCCTCACCTTGAATGAGTGCCACCACTTCATTAAAACACGGAATCTCCTCCTTGCCGAGAATCTGGATTCTCACTCGATTGAATATCGGGTTAAGTCCACAAAGAAAGTCATATACCCTATCCTGTTCAATAAAATTCTTTAGCACAGCCACATCCTCAGGGCACTTAGTTTTCATTACCCTGTAGTGATCAAGCTCTTGCCATAAGGACTTCAGTTGGTTGGCATATGTGGTGACAGTTTTTGTCCCTTATTTTGCAGCCATTGTCTTCACCTTGATTTCATACACTTGAGCCACATCTCTAGCCTTGGAATATGTTTGTTGGACCTCGTCCCAAATGTCCTTGGTAGTAGTCAAGAGCATACATGTGTCACTTATGTCTGGAGTCATAGAATTCCATAGCCACGCCATAATCATGGAGTCTTCTTCATCCTATGCTTCAAAACGAGGATCTGCTTCGTTCGGCCCTGTACCTGTGAGGTGACTGATCTTCTCTAATCCTTTCAGCGTCCCACGAACAAGTTGCGACCACTTGAGGAAGTTTTTTCCATCCAACCTATATAGGCTGCTTGAATATTTTGCAAATCTCCAGTTGATGAGTTCGTCTCGTTTTTGGTTGATTTGACCACCGGAGTGTTGTTGGCACTGCTTTCAGTCGTCTCTGACATGATTGAAAATTAGGAAACGACGAGAAGAACAACGATGGGAGATTGAGAGAATCGAGAATCTCAATTGGTAATAAAAACCGAGAAAAAACATTGACACAAGAAACAATGATTGAGAAAAGAAAACTTGGAAATTCTGGCAACAGACACAGCAATTAAGGCTGATGAAAAGGCTTGATTTTGAACGGCGATGAAGGCCAAACAATCGAGAAATCCCAGAGAGCCTGGAGCTTTGATACCATATCAACGATTGAATGGAAGAATCGTTTATACTGAAATATCACAACAAAGGTTAGCTTTATACATAACAACCCTAGCACTAAATTAGGAAACTACCAAGTACTAAATTAAGAAACTACCAAGTCAAATCCCATGATTTATGGGAACGCCTAACAGAAAAAGGAAACTTAGCTGTATAGGCCTAATCCTAGGATACAATAGAATACAATTTCCTAAATTAGCTAACCAATTAATTACACGTATTTTCCCACAACATCCATTATCTTAGATGGTTGAAGAATTAATTTTGCACCATGCCCTTATAGTTGCCATTCATATATTTTCTGTGCACTTTTTTATTTGCATTTTTCTATTCGGTACAGAAATTAATAGATTAAAATAGGAAGGTGGGTAAACAAACAAATGTTCTCACTGTATATTATTTCATTGATGAAAAATTACAACTATTTATAGAGTACAGGGGTATTGTCTAATTTGGTATATAGCCTAAACTAGGAAACTCTTAATCACAAAAGAATCAGGTAATTAATTCTGGTATGACAGCCACCTATACAGCTTGCATTGACTTGAAATACTAGGAAACTTTCTCTAAGGATCCGATCATTGACTAGACAAATCAGGGAATGATTTCCCTGAGAATCTGAGGGAAATCATGGAGTGATTTTCCTGATTTCGAGTGAACGAATCTTGACAGATTTGTCAACAGTGGGAAACTCACATGTCATAACAGACTTAAGCTCCAGTTTTTGATTCCATTATGTTATAGATGTTTTTAGAGGAATAGTTTCTCCCATCAGTTGAAAAGATTATTATTGTCTTTTACTGCCTAAAAGCATAAGCAAGTCATTTAAATGGGGCCTAATGCTTTTTTTCTCATTGTATTTCTGGGGCAACACCCCTCATTGGTTTTTAATGTCTATTGGTATTCATAATGCATTAGCTAAACTGAAAAAGAGAAAAAAAAACTGCATTATTTAATGGAAATTTCTTTGAGCAATAACGTTTGGTCTCTGTTCAATTTTTGTTGTTGTGAGAAGATGAAATTGATCTGTACTGTGATTTGATCTACAGGTGGCATTCCAAAAGAGATTTTGTTTTCTCTAGGCAATGGTTTCGTGGGCAAGATGGAACATATAGTAAGAGAATATAACTGCTAATTAGTTCTCTTGAATGTCTTCTTAGTTGTGAAACTGGTCATACCTTGCTACTTTATTGATGCCAACTTTTTTTTTTTTTTGATAAGAAACAAAATTTTATTGAAACAGATACAAATAAAGGGTACAACAGGGAAAAGGCGTCCACCTAAACAAAACAAAGCCGGCACCAAAAAGCTGAAAAAAAAATCACAAATCTAATGAAGAACTAAATCCCATCCTCTAAGCAAATCCAAAATGGAAAAAGCAATGAGGCCTTTAACTTGAGCAGCCATAAAGCCACACAAAACTTGATTCTGTCTCAAACTACATTAACATCTCCCTCTAAGGGGGTGGGATAGTATATATCATTAAGCCTCGTTTTGGATTCCAGTTTAGTAGGTCTTTAGGCTTATTTCCTGTGGTTCGTAGCTTTTGTGTTTTCTTGGTGGACCACTTCTCCCCTTTTGTATTTGCTTTCTTTTTTTATTTAATACAAGTTACTCGTTTCTTATATATATATATATATATATATAAAAGTTTCTGTTGTTTCTCTCTAACGAAAGAGCCCAAGTAACAGAAAGAGTAGCAACATTCCAAAGCCTTCTCCTTCTACTATCCAAAAAATCACCTTTGAAGATTTCCGTAACCGCTTTTGCGTTCACCCAAGAAACTTCAAACTCAGACAAAACTCGGTACCAAATGCACAGGGAAAAGGGACAATGGGAATAGATGATCAACAGTTTCACCATTTTTTCTACAAAGAACACACCAACCAGGAGACACAAATAAATAAGACTTTCTTCTTTGTAACAAATCATGAGTGTTAAGTTTACTAGAAACAAGAAGCCAAACACCTGAACTTTAATTGGAACTGAGGCTTTCCAAATAAAATGATAGAATTTGAAATCTGAAAGGGAGTGATCATCAATAAAGAAGTTCAAGTAAGACTTACAGGAAAACAGTCCATGACCCTCAAGATCCCAAACCCATCTATCTGACAAATTCGGCCTAACCCCTTCCAAGATACACAAAAGCTCCAAAACCTCACCCAATTTTCTCACTAGGGCCCCTACTAAAGTGAAAATTCCAAGAAACAATATTATCATGATCAAACGAGTAAAATGAAGGAATTGATGCATTTTTAAGGGAAGAAATTCTGTAAAGACTCGGGAAACTATTAGAGAAACAAACTTCCCCCACCCACTCCTCTGCTCAAAATCTCACTCTAATACCACCCCCGACCTTAATTTTAACATGGGCTAAAAATTCATTTTGCAAGGCTCGAATTGCTTTCCAAGGACACCTAAATGATACCCTACCACCCTCTCCAGACAACCAATTGCCATAATCCGAACCGTATATGCTACTAACCAATGCCAAAGCGAGCCTCCTTCCCTCGAAAACCTCCAAAGCCATATAGAAAGTAAAGCTTTGTTTCGAGAAACCAAGTTCCCAACCCCCAAGCTGCTGTTCTCTTTAGTCTTACAAACCATTTTCCCAAGCTACAAGGTGATCCGAACTTGCCTCCTCCAACCCTCCCCACAAGAAGTCTCTCATCATCTGCTAAGCATTGAAAGATTCTAACTGACCCACCTCTAAGCATTGAGAAGCTTCTAAACTTGAGTATTATATTTACTTTGAAGAGTATCGAATGGAGATATTAATATGGGGAGGGTGA
Organism: Morus notabilis; assembly: GCF_000414095.1. Lineage (NCBI taxonomy): Eukaryota > Viridiplantae > Streptophyta > Magnoliopsida > Rosales > Moraceae > Morus > Morus notabilis. The sequence goes on from NW_010365775.1 coordinate 128,428, forward strand.
GAGAGGAAGACAACTAAAGAGAGATGAGAAAAGTCTTGAATGCCGTGATTTATTGGTGAAACATCTTTACCATAGTTTCCTCTTAACCATACTACAAATACAATCTTGCCTTTGTTAGGTTATTGTGAGTGTGAAAGATTGCTTATAATAATAATAATAATAAAAAAGAGTGCATATCATATGTTTTTTACAATATTGGAAAAAGGAGCATGATATGTGTAGAAATCAGGGAAGTAGACTAAAGTCATGGACCGGATATGTACCAATCCGGTTAATAAGGGCTTAGAGATAAATTAGGAAAGTAGTTTATTCTTTCAATTTTTAAAGAGATTCCTTGAGATAAGGATCTCCCTCAATCAAGGGATTTACTTTCCCTATTCCGTGGGATGATTTTCCTATAAATATTGTAACCCTTGTACATAAAATAATCAATGAGAAATACTTTCTTTTCTACCCTGAAACCTACATGGTATCAGAGTGGGAGGTCCTGAGTTCAAACCCCCGTAATTGTACTCTCTATCCCAATTTAAATTGTCATCATGTGTTGGGTCTTTAATATATCTCGGGCTTAAATATTCACGTGTTGGGCTTTCTAATTAATTTACCCATACGATTGCCCATTGTCCAGCCCCCACGTGAGGGGGAGTGTTAAAGTATTAAACTATTATTGGCCCACCTCCTAACAGCTTAAGCTTTTGGGATGGCTGAAACAGCCATTATAGAAGAAGATCCTCGGCATCCTCTAGGGCAGAAGGCCCTAATCGTGGTGAACCAGATCGAACCACCATGGCTCAAGGGGGAGACTCCTCTCATTTTTCATTCCAATTGACTCTCCACAAATTGAACGGGAAAAACTACCTAGAATGGGCACAATCAGTGAAGCTGGCCATAGATGGACGAGGGAAACTCGGTCATCTGAATGGAGAAGTGAAGAAACCTGGAGATGGAGATCCGAAACTGAACGCATCGAGATCAGAAAACTCCTTAGTCACTGCTTGGCTGATCAACTCTATGGAACCAACCATAGGTAAACCCTACCATTTTCTTTCTACTGTAGAAGATGTATGGGATGCGGTTAGAGACTTATTCTGACATTGAAAATTTTTCACAAATCTTTGAATTGAAAATCAAGTTGTGGAAATCCAAATAGTGTGAGCGTGAGGTTACAATTTATTATAATGAGATGGTTTCCCTATGGCAAGAGTCAGATCAATGTTACAATGATGAGTGGGACTGCCCAACTGATAGCGCGAGATTCATGAAAAAAGAAGAGAGTGATCGAGTGTACCTATTTTTGGCTGGTTTGGATTGAGTCTTTGATGAGATTAGGTCTAGGATCCTTGGGAAAAACCCTCTACCAATTCTTCGGGAGGCTTTTTCTGAAATTAGGAGAGAGGGGACTAGGAGGAAGGTCATGTTGAAAACTGAAGAAGATGACAAACCTGTGACTGCTGTGATTGACAATTCTGCCCTTGTGTCAATGAGGAATGAATCGGAAAATGACAAGAAAAAGAAGCCTTGGTGTGATCATTGCAATGCATACATGTGAAAACTGCTGGAAGATTAATGGAAAATCGCAGAACTGGAAGAAGAAGAATGCTGATAACAAGGGCTTCTCGGCTCAAGCAACCAGTGAAGATCAGGGACAACAAAGTACTCCTGAAGGGTTGCCTTTCATGAAGGTGCAATTGGAGCAACTGCACAAGTTTTTTCAGTCTTCACAATTCCAAGTAAACCAATCAACCCCTTACTGTTCCTTTGTCCAAACAGGTAATCTTGTCTCAGCCTTCCTCAGTGTCAATCCTAAACAAAACAGCTCCTGGATCATAGATTCTGGAGCCACTAATCACATGACAGGTTGCTCCCAATTTTTTTCAACTTATACCCATGTGCAGGGAATAAAAAGATTTGAATAGCTGATGGTTCCCTCTCCGCAATTGCTGGAACAGGGACTATTAAAATTTCCAATTCTATAATCTTCCATGATGTACTTCATGTTCCTAAACTCTCATGTAACCTTGTGTCTATTAGTCAGATAACAAATTCCCTTAATTGTCGTGTTATTTTTGACTCCGCTTGGTGTGAGTTTCAGGACATGGTCTCGGGGAGGACGATTGGCAGTGCTGGAGAAAGTGGAGGTCTCTATGTTCTTGAAGATGGAATCGACTTAGGACACCAAGTTCAAAATTCCTTTTTAAACTCCATTTCCGTTTCTAATGATGTTATGCTTTGGCATTATTGATTAGGACATCCAAGTTTTTATTACTTAAAACATTTGCTACCTGATTTATTTAGAAATAAAAGTCCATATTCGTTTAAATGTGAGATTTGTGAACTAGTTAAGCACCATCGTTCTTTCTTTCCTCCTAGACCATATCAAGTTTCAAAACCGTTTATGCTAATTCATAATGATGTTTGGGGACCATCTAGGGCCTTAACAATGTATGGAAAAAAAATGGTTTGTTAGCTTTATAGATGATCACACACGACTCACTTGGGTATATTTATTAAGGGACGTCCGAAGTAAAAGAGATTTTTCAGGTATTCTATACAATGATTGAAACACAATTTCAAGAAAAAATAAAGGTGTTTACGAATGATAATGGTAGAGAATACTTTAATGAAATCCTAGGGGATATTTTTCAAAAAAGGGCATAATACATCAAAGTTCATGTTCAGATACACCCCAACAAAATGGGATAGCAGAAAGAAAAAACAAACCCCTCCTAGAAGTCACTAGAGCATTATTATTTACTAATGGTGTTCCTAAGTATCTTTGGGGAGAGGCACTCGTAACTGCAACATACCTAATAAATCGCATGCCTACCAAAGTTCTAAATTATCAAACACCTTTAAATGTCTTCAAGAATACATTTCCTACCTTTAAGTTGACAACAGATTTACCCCTGAGAGTGTTTAGGTGTAGTGCATTCGTTCATATTCACAGTCAAAATAGGAGAAAGTTAGATTGTCGTGCCAGGAAGTGTATATTTGTAGGATGTGCTCCGAACCAAAAGGGGTACAAGTGCTATGACGTAAAATCTCACAAAATGTTTGTCACAATGGATGTTACCTTCTTTGAGTCTCAACCATTTTTTGGCACTCATCTTTAGGGGGAGAAAATAAATGAAGATTCGAACTTGGAAATAGGAACTGTAACTAAAACTGTTCTTCAATCCATAACAAAGATCCCAAATTACCTAATAAATATGAAGTTGAGTGACTTAAGTAATGAAAACTTGAACTTTGAGTCCATAGAGTCATCTTATAACATTAATAAAGATGCAAATAGGGAAAAAACAGGAACAAAAAAACTGCTGGTTTACAGGAGGAAGAACCGGAAGCAAGGAGTAGAGACTGAAACTAGAGCCTGAACCACAAATCAGTCCGGATCCTTCATCACAAGACATCCCCAATTCTGCTCTAGGTAATCCTCACACAGTACCTATCCACACAAACTTGTCTAATCCCGAATCCGAGCCCAATATACCTGAGCCTGATCTCCCTATTGCCAAACGCAAAGGGGTCAGAAGTTGTGTAAAGTATCCCATGTCTAGCTTTGTGTCCTACAAAAACCTATCACCTGTTTTTTCTGCGTTTACCTCACAGTTGTCTAGTGTGGAGACTCCAGAGAATGTGCAGGATGCTCTAAATGCTGTTCTCGAAGAAATGAAGGCCCTTGAAAAGAATGGAACTTAGGAAGTGACAGAACTGCCGAAAGAAAAGAAGACTGTTGGCTGCAAATGGGGGTTCACAATGAAATACAAATCATATGGATCTTTGGAGAGATACAAGGCACGTTTAGTAGCCAAAGGGTTTACTCAAACATATGGGATTTACTACCTTGAAACCTTTGCTCCAGTGGCAAAGCTCAATACTATCAGGGGACTCCTAACTCTTGCAGGTAACTTAGACTGGCCACTACAACAACTAGATGTGAAGAATGCTTTCCTTAATGGCGATCTGGATGAAGAAGTCTACATGGATCCACCTCCAGGGTTTGAGGAAAAATATGGAAACCTGGTATGCAAGCTCAAAAAGTCCTTATATGGTTTAAAACAATCTCCAAGAGCGTGGTTCGAGAGATTTACTCAGTTTGTGAAGAGAGAGGGATATGACCAGGGGCAAGCAGACCATACTATGTTCACAAGGCACTCTAATGGGAAGGTAGCTGTCCTTATAGTAGATGTTGATGACATCATTCTTACTGGGGATGATATTGCTAAGATGAATCGCCTAAAGCAGAGTCTGGCTTTGGCTTTTGAATTCGAGATTAAAGATCTAGGCTCACTAAAGTATTTCCTTGGTATGGAAGTAGCCCGATCAAGAAAGGGGATTGCAGTTTCACAAAGGAAGTACGTGATTGATCTACTTATAAAGACTGGGATGAGTGGATGTCGTCCTGTAGAAACGCCAATTGATCCGAATTAGAAGTTTGGAAACAAAGAGGGAAGACCAGTGGATACGGCCCAATACCAAAAACTAGTTGGGAAGCTAATCTACCTGTCACATACACGACCAGACATAGCATTCGCTGTTAGCCTAGTAAGTCAGTTTATGCACTCTCCTCATGAAGAACATCTAGAAGCAGCCTACCACATCCTAAGGTACTTGAAGAATTCACCGGGAAAAGGACTGTTTTTTGAGAAGAATGAACAACGAGGTATTGAAGCTTAAACATATGCAGATTGGGCAGGGTCTACTTCAGATAGAAGATCCACATCTGGCTACTATACGTTTGTGTGGGGAAACTTAGTAACGTGGAGGAGTACAAAACAAAACGTAGTGGCCCAAAGTAGTGCAGAAGCAGAATATAGATCAATGGCACAAGGGATCTGTGAGATGATATGGCTTAAACGGATTTTGGAGGAACTGAGAAGACCTGTGATCATGCCTATGAAGCTGTATTGCGACAACAAGGCAGCAATTAGCATTGTCCACAATCCAGTCCAACATGACAGAACAAAACATGTTGAGATTGACTGGCATTTTATAAAGGAAAAGTATGCCATTTGTTCCAACCTCACAACAAGTGGCCAATGTTCTTACTAAAGGATTATTCAGACCAAACTTCGAGTTTCTCATTAGCAAGTTGGGCATGATAGATATCTATGCACCAACTTGAGGGGAAGTGTAGAAATCAGGGAAGTAGACTAAAGTCATGGACCGGATATGTACCAATCCGGTTAATAAGGGCTTAGAGATAAATTAGGAAAGTAGTTTATTCTTTCAATTTTTAAAGAGATTCCTTGAGATAAGGATCTCCCTCAGGGATTTACTTTCCCTATTCCGTGGGATGGTTTTCCTATAAATATTGTAACTCTTGTACAGAAAATAATCAAGGAGAAATACTTTCTTTTCTGCCCTAAAACCTACAATATGTAAGGGTTATGAAGTAGAGGCATGGGTTAATTTGAGGAATACAGTACCAGAAACCTTTAATGCACATTGAAATCTAAGGCTTAATATGACACCTTTTATGCTTTCCGTACTAAAGTATGGCATTCTATTAGGATGACAATGAAAGCGATTAATTGTAGAGAGCAGTTATTGTCCTATAGTTTTCTGAAAAGTTGAGAAGTTTTGGCCTTTCAAATCAAAAACAAGTTTGAAACTCAAATCACCTCAATTCAAATGATAGCTTGAAGTTGTCAAGTGCGTTTTTTTCTTGGTTTTGGTTCAATAACATGTAAATATGTAATTACGCATCTTATTAAATGTCAGTGGAATACAAAACTAAGCTCACACAATGCATGACCATATGGTACTTCTTGACTTTAGTTTGCCCCAGTGGAATTATCTTTTTGCCATTTTTCATCGCAAGAAAACATGTTGTTTGCCTTTGAATTTGGCTAAATATGCCACTGTACCATTCATGCAGCTATCTTGCAAGTTCCAGCTGTACATAAGAAGAAGCCACCAAGATCTGGGTACCATCGTACAAAAATTAATCGTAAGATCATTCACTTGATGGAAAAAGTTCACGTTACATTATTTCCAGAAACAAAATAATTTCATTTCTTTTTCTTTTTCCTACTGGTATGATGAAATGCCTGCCTTTTTATCCTTTATAGTGATATTGTTATTATGATTTGGTTATAGCATCAACTTGGGAGATTAGAGACTTGAATACGTCAATGGGTTCAAATATGCCTAAATGTCTTGTGACACAAATGTTGGAGATAAATTCATCAGGCTGGTGGAGATGGAAGAGAAGTCACTCTTCGAAGTTCGAAAAGAGTGTTCCTTATGCATTATTGTGCCAAGTGTCAGGTCAGAAATAATTCTTTCTTTCAACTGAATCATTTGTTTTGTCAATTTTCTACATAATAGAACTAAATAAAATGGACCAGCAAATCTGAAGTTGAATCAACACTTTGAAACCCTCTCTAGATTAATTAGGAGATCGGACAGAAGGCAGTAAAGAATATCCTTTGAACCTAGATTATTTAGGAGAAAAGGAAAATCTCTAACAAAAAGCTTTGTAAATCTTTGTCCCACTAAGCACAATTATCCTGAGAAGCCTAATCAAATAACAGTAGAACTATGCAACACCATGACACTTATAAATCTACTACAGAAACTTTTTACTTGGGTGTCTGGACCCATAGGATGTTTGCTGGGAATGGTCAGGCCTTTGTTTTGGTCCCAGAACATTTGGGGTTCGAACCACCTCATGGGCATCTACATGACAAAAGTAATAGTTTCCTGCCTTCCAAATATTGTAGGGTTTGGCAAAAGACTCCAGTTCTAAACTTGGGCTCACAAAATGGGTTTGGGGATTTTTGGATATAAAAAAATTACTTTCTATTAAAAAATGTACTTGGGTGTACGGTACAATACTTGGTTTAGTTTTCTTCTTTTTTTGTTTTTTTTTAATGTAAAAATTAAATTTGGGATTAAACTTGTTAGATTTGATGTTTAGCTTTCCATAATATTTACGCAGAAGAAGCATTTTGTCCTCTGTTTAAAAATTTCAGGTCTTAAGGAATATATTAGTGCCAATCCTGCGCTCAAATTTGAAGTAGCTACTACAGTTGTCAAGTCAAAAATTTCTCATGTTTCCCCTCCAAATGGAGAAAATGAAGAGGAAGCGCAAGATGAGTTTTATGATGCAATTGGAGGAGACTCTTCATCATCAGATGAAGAGAGTGATGATGATGAAGAATTTGACCAGAAGGTTTACCTACTTCTATCTCTTAAAAGTCACAATCCGATTCTTCAACATGTTATTTAATATAGCTCACTTAGGCATTATCATGCTGAAAAGTTCCAGAATTTATTTCCTGACCCTAAAATTTATCAGGAAGCTAAGGTGAAGCTGAGGAATGTTTCATGGGCTATAGCGAGCTTTGCTTTGAGGCGAACTTCAGGTATATCAATGCTTAATAATTTTGATTTTGATTTTGAAATTCTACATTTCATTTTTATTATCAAAATTTTGCCACTCAAGGCTAGCTCAAGTGGTTGGGTGTATGAGTGTGTAATCCAAGGTTCAATCTTGGTGGTTTCACTTCTTTTAAATAGAGTGGGAGATATAGGCAAGGTTTTAAAAGGCGGAATCGGGCCTCGAGGCGTTTTGCCTTTACGAGGCGAGGCGTAAGCCTCAAAATATGCCTATAAAAAAATTTAGAAAAAAAATAGTAACCAAAACTAAATCCATACTTAATAATCATAAAAAATAAGAAATTTAACCAAACATCCACATAAAGAGAAGTCTATTTCACTCCTAGAAGCTTAAAAAAGACTAAATAATTATCAAATCCTAGTATCATAACTCATAAGGTTCATAATGTACTTCTAAAAGCCTGATCTCCAAACTCATCAATCATCATCACTACTAAGAGAGGCATCAGCCAATTTAAATTTCTCATTCTCCACGAATTCTTGACTGTCAGTGTCTGAATCACAGTCTATCCACTCTTCTTCTTCATCCTCTTGCACGGTCTCCTTGCCTCTATCACCTAATAATCAAAATTAAACTTAAGTTACTATCTCTGATATGATAATTAGAGTAAATAATAGAGAAGACAACTAATAATTCTTAAGGCATATCAAGCCACTAACCCGTCCTTTTCTTTTTAGAGCCTTTTCGAGCTCTAGTACTAGTACCAATACCTTCTCCATCTGCAAAAAGATCAATGTCAAGATTGTCAATTGCTTCCTCCATTTGAATTTCGCCTTCATTTTCATTTTCAGCTACCCATTCATCATCAAATGGCAACTCATCTATGATTAAAGGATCCTCATCTGGCTAAAGTGCCTTTTTTCTCAAATGTTGATCTTTTAGCTTCTTGTTGAACATGATGTAGACCAAGGAATTTATCTTTTGTGCAGTCAAGCAATTTCTTCTCTTGGTATGAACTTGGTTGTGGGTACTCCAATTGTGTTCACATCCCGAAGATGAACAAGTGAGACTCAAAACTCTAACTGCAAAGCTAGCCAACTCTGGGGGTACCATCTCCAAATTGGGACCACCAATCATCTGAATTTAAAATTGAGATGAAAATAATTAGCCAAACAATCTAAACTGTTTTATTAGCCAAAATTAATAAGATAGTTTCTACTTACTAGGATTGCGTTTCATGTATGATGCTTGAGCTTGATGAAGGCAAAAAACCCTTTCTTCTGTCGAAATTCATCTAGTTGGAGGTCGGCCTTCTCTAGATCATTTGGGTCCTTAAACATCCTATTCATGCAATGGTACAAACCAAGTTTGATCTCAGGATGGTTGGAAGGATTATCGGAGTATCGAATCCTTGGATTCAAGTAGTATGCCGCGGCGTGTAAATGTTGATGTAACTGAAAATCCCACTTTTCATCAATGATCTCCCAAATATCCTTGTAGTCTTTCTCTTCACCTCCCAAGTTTTTAGCAATTTCCTCTTGTGAACACACGGGTAGAAAACAGTGAATAAAAAACACTGCTTTATTTCTTATTCCCTTATTGTTTAGAATGAAATACAGCCGGCCATAAAAAGGCTCTAAAAAAAGAGTAGAAAAGGAAAGAATAAAGAAGAATAATCATTTCCTAATACAATAGGTATAAACCTAGCATATTCCTTTGACCTAGGAAATTACCATAGATAGGTCCTAATCACTCTAGATTCGTCCACACTCCCCCTCAAGTTGGGTTGTATAAGTTGTTCATGCCCAACTTGTCTACTAATTTTTCAAATAAGGGTCTAGACAATCCCTTGGTCAAAATATTGGTAGCTTGCTCAGTTGTAGGGACATATGACATAAGGACTGTTCCTTCTTCGATATTTTCCTTGTTAAAATGTCGATCCACTTCCACATGTTTAGTCCTGTCATGATGTACAAGATTATGCGAGATATTTATGGCTGCCTTGTTATCACAATAAACATGCAATGGAAGTGTAACTCCAACCTTAAGTTCATCTAACAACATTCTCAACCATAAAACCTCACAAATTCCATGAGCCACAGATCTCAGTTCTGCTTCGGCACTGCTCCTCGCAATGGAAGTATAACTCCAACCTTAAGTTCATCTAACAACATTCTCAGCCATAAAACCTCACAAATTCCATGAGCCACAGATCTTAGTTCTGCTTCGGCACTGCTCCTTGCGACAACAGATTTCTTCTTGCTTCTCCACGTTACAAGATTGCCCCAAACAAGAGTACAATACCCTGAATTAGATCTCCTATCATCAGCAGCTCCTGCCCAATCAGCATCTGTGTATACTTCTACACCTCTTTCATCTCCCTTTTTGAAGAACAAGCATCGTCCAGGTGTTCCTTTCAGATATCTCAGGATGGGAAACACTGCTTCCAAATGTTCTTCAGTGGGTGCATGCATGTATTGGCTAACTCGACTAACAGCGAAAGCTATGTCAGGTCTAGTATGTGACAAATAGATTAGCCTCCCAACTAGACGCTGAAATCTACCTTTGTCTACAGGATCACTATCTCTCATTCCTTTCTTGCAACTTGGCTCCACCGGAGTTTCTACAGGTTTGCAACCCATCATTCCCGTTTCTTTTAGAAGATCCAACACATACTAACTTTGTGAGACTGAGATCCCACATTTATTTCTGGCAATCTCCATTCCAAGAAAGTACCTGAGACTTCCCAAATCTTTGATCTCAAATTCTTTCGCTAGTTCTCTTTTTAGTCTCTCCCCTTCTTCAAGATCATCTCCAGTTGAAGTAGAATATAATTGGAATTTTCTGATGATTCATTAGAAACAATTAGGTACATATATATACACAAGGATCCGTTGAGATTGATCCTGATTTCTAGGAGCTAAAAATCAGATACTAACAGAAAATCACTTCCAGCTATATACAATAGAATAATATCTTCTAGTAACTATAGATCCACAAAATCAGGAAACTAACTAATACACTATACGGCTAGTTTGAATTCCTACACTCCCCCTCAAACTAGATGGTATATACTCATTAAACCAAGTTTAGAACTTAGCTCAATAAAGTTTGGACGAAAGAGTCCCTTTGTGAGGATGTCCGCTGCTTGATGTCTAGATGGTACATGTTTTAGTGATACAACATTGCTCTCTATCTTCTCACTTATGAAGTGTCTGTCGATCTCAACATGCTTCGTTCTATCATGATGGATAGGATTTTTGGCAATAGCTATAGCTGATTGGTTGTCGCACATCATATCTATAGGACCTGAAATGCCAACTTTAAGTTCATCTAGCAGCCGTTTTAACCAGATTCCTTCACAAATACCTTGAGCCAAGGCTTGAAATTCTGCCTCAGCACTACTGCGTGCTACCACCTGCTGTTTCTTACTTCGGCATGTCACCAGATTTCCCCATACATAGGAGCAATACCCTGAGGTTGATTTTCGGTCAATAGGGGATCCAGCCCAATCTGCATCCGTGTAAACCTCTAGGGAGTGATTAAGGGTCTTTTTGAACACGAGTCCCTTTCCGGGATCCCTTTTGAGGTATCTAAGAATCCGGTCCACTGCCTCCATGTGTGTGACCGAAGGATTGCTTAGGAACTGACTAACACGGCTCACTGCAAAGCTTATATCTGGACGTGTATGAGTCAAGTAGATCAGCTTGCCGACTAGGCGTTGATACTGGCCTTTATCTACCGCCATCTCTTCAGTTAGAGGCATCAACTTCGTGTTAGGATCCATCGGAGTGTCCACCGGCCTACACCCACTCATACCGGTTTCCTTAAAGAGGTCGAATACATACTTTCGCTAGGAAACTGAAATTCCAGCCTTTGACCTAGCCACTTCCATTCCCAAAAAATACCTTAACTGACCCAAGTCCTTGATTTCAAACTCTTTGGACAACAGAAGCTTAAGTCTCCTTATTTCCTCTTCATGATCTCCAGTTAGAACTATATCATCCACATACACTATTAGCACAGTAATCTTACCATTGGTGAAGTGTTTGAAGAATAGAGTGTGATCGGCTTGTGACTGTGAGTAGCCATCTTGTTTTAGTACCCTTGTGAATTTATCGAACCATGCTCCAGGTGATTGCTTGAGCCCGTATAGTGACTTTCGTAGCCTACAAACTCTGCCTCGCATATGATCGGTTTCAAACCCAGGAGGTATATCCATATATACTTCTTCGACTAAGTCACCATTCAAAAAGGCATTCTTCACATCAAGTTGGATTAAGGGCCAATCTTGGTTCACGACAATGGATAACAAAACTCGCACTGTATTGAGCTTGGCTACAGGCGCAAATGTCTCTTGATAGTCAATTCCGTACGATTGAGTGTAGCCTTTGGCTACCAAACGGGCTTTGAATCGTTCAATGCTTCCATTAGCTTTTTGCTTCACTGAGAAAATCCACTTGCACCCAACTGTTCACTTCCCCGGTGGTAGAGTTGTTAGGGTCCATGTGCCGTTTTTTTCAAGAGCTTGAAATTCTTCTAGAGTGGCAGCTCTCCATTCTGGAACCTTTAATGCATCATGAACTGTTCCGGGAATCTGGATGTTGTCTAGAGTAGTCACAAATGCCCTGAATCTCTGGGACAGTTTGGAGTATGTCATATAGTTGCGGATGGGATGTTGTGTACATGAGCGAACTCCCTTTCTCTGAGCAATCGGTAGGTCTGAGTCTGGGTCATATCCTGTCACTTTCTCAACACTATATTCTGTGTTAGATTTAGCCTTACCTTGCGTTATTTCTGGATTTCTTGAGCTTGGATTGGACGGCTGGCTTTGCTGATTTTGAACATGCTGTTGAAGTTGTTGTCTCCTAGTATAGACTCTTATTGCCTCATTAGGAAGAAGGAGATGCTTTGGGTACATTACTGACTCATGGGACTCATGGGATGGTGGCTCAACAGTGTTTGGAGGGCTCGGTGAAGTCTGTGGAGTAGAAGATGATGGAGGTTGCGGGTTAGGTAAAGTAGGGGCAGAATTGCATGGAGTTGGACTTTTTACCGGGTTAATGAGAGAAGTCCAGTCCCAATTTTGTGATTCATGTGTGTTTGTCTCCCCCTGAATTACAGAATTGGGATAGAAAGGCTTATCTTCAAAGAATGTGATATCCATGGTATGATGACCTTTTTGGTGATAGGTGAAAAACATTTATATCCCTTTTTGTTTGGTGAGTATCCAATGAAGATGCATTTGAGTGCTCTTTCATCCAGTTTGCCCCGGCTGTGAGGGTAGATATGAATAAATGTTGTGCATCCGAATATTCTAAGGGGAATTTGAGAGAGTAAATGTGAGTGTGGATAGGAGTCAAGAAAAGTGTTCACTGGAGTTTTGAAATGGAGAATATGTGAGGGCATCCTATTGATGAGATAGGTGGTTGTAGCCTATTGATGAGAGAGGTGGCTGTAAGAACAGCCTCACCCCAGAATTTCTTAGGTACATTAGACTGGAAGAGTAATGAACGAGCAACTTCAAGCACATGACGATTTTTGCGTTCTGCCACACCATTCTGTTGGGGTGTGTCCACACATGAGCTTTGATGAACAATGCCATATGATTGGAGATAAGGACTAAGAACGGAGTTGAAAAAGTCACGGGCATTGTCAGTTTTGAGGACTTGAATGGTGGCCTGAAATTGAGTGCGAATCATGACATGAAAATTTTTGAAGATTTGGCTGGTTTCAGATTTATCTTTCATGAGGAAAGTCCAGCTTAACCGGGTATGATCATCAACTAGCAATAGGAACCACCGAGCTCCAGAAATATTGGGAATTCTGGTCGGTCCCCAGATATCCCCATGGATAAGTGAAAACGGGTGAGTTGGTGTGTATGGTCGTGGGATATATGTACTTCGGGTGTGCTTTGATAGTTGGCAAACATCACATTGAAATAACTTGGCATCTTTATTAATGAACAATGATGGAAATAGGCGTTTCAAATACAAGAAATTTGGATGACCTAGACGGTAGTGCCACAACATTATTGCACTGTTTTTATTGGACTGACTTGTTGACTCATGACTCTGAATGGACCAACACTGAGGTTTGACCCTATTCTTATTATGACTATGATCTGGGGCAGAAGAGGTGTTTACTTTGAGGAGATATAAGCCTGCACAAAGTTCAGCATTGCCAATCGTCTTCTCCGAACCCAAGTCCTGAAAAACACAAGATTTGGCAAAAAATTTAGAGGATGTTTGGTAGAGGGATTCGTTCCCTGATTCGAATCATGATTCATAGTTCGCTACAGTATTTTCTCTCGCAAAAAATTCACGTAAATAAAAAATGGTTCGAATCACATGGTTTGAATCCTCCAACCAAACGTCCTCTTAGTCTCACAGTTAAGATCACGGTTTAGTTTGCTGACAGAGAGTAGGTTACAATCAAGGTCAGGTACAAATAACACTGAATGTAGAGTAATATTGCTCGAGAGATATATGGTTCCCATTCCACCTACTCTCGAGCGTGAACCATTGGCAATACGCACTGTCTGATAACCCGGACATGGAGTATAAGTTAAGAAAAGTGATCTATCACCTGTCATGTGATCTGATGCGCCTGAATCTACTATCCAAGAGGTTGAGGGTGACTGGGCAACATGAAGGGCCTGATTTCCACTGTTGTTCACAGACCCGCTCCCTGCGCCTGTTGCCACTGAGCCGGCTGACAGGTTTGCTTTGCTGATCAGGTGCTAAAGAAGTTCCAGCTGGTCCTTTGTGAAGGAGACTTGGTTCTGGGTTTTAGTTCCTTCTATTGAGACTGTATTTCCCCGACTCTCACGGTCACCAGTAGCCCTATTTGGCTTCCAATCTGGTGGCTTTCCATGTAACTTCCAGCAGGTTTCTTTGACATGGCCGGTCTTCTTACAATGGTCGCACCAGGGACGTCCCCTCTGTGGCCGATTGTCGCTAGGAGTCTGAGAGGTTCCGCGAGCAGCATAGGCGGCTGGTTCAACCATGGACGGGTGGTCTCTGGCAGCAGCTAGGGCTGAGCCATCAGTGGAAGTGGGTGTGTTTGAATGTCCCATCATGACTCGTTTGCGGCTTTCCTCTCGACGTACCTCGAAAAAGGCTTCCTGGAGACTGGGCAAGGGCTAGGTTCCGAGTATTCGACCTCGCACCTTATCAAGAGACTTATCAAGACCCATCAGGAATTTGAAGATGCGTTTGGTCTCTACTATTCTCTTGAAATAGGTGCGGTCATCAGGGCACTTCCATTCATGAGATTCAAAGAGGTCCAATTGTTGCCAATACCTCGTCAGAGTGGTGAAGAAAATGGTGACTGTATTCTCTCCTTGTCGCAGGTCATGTAGGATACTCTCCACGTGAAAGAGTTCTGCAGTGTTTTCACTGCTGGAGAACGTATCACGAGCTGCGTCCCATATTTCTTGGGCTGAAGTGTAAAGGAGGAAGTTTTCTCCTATTTCAGTAGTCATTGAACTAATTAACCAGGACATAACTAGGTTGTTTTCTGCCCTCCAAGTTTTGAATTTAGAGTCACTAGAATCTAGTTGGACAGCCACACCTGTAAGATAATCATCACGTCCTCGTCCACTGATAAACATCATCATGGAGTGAGACCATTGGAGATAGTTGTGGCCATTGAGTTTGTGGTTGATGATAGGGGTCATACTGTTTTCGGGAGTGATATGAGGATTGATAGGAGTATTGAGAGATGAAGTGGTAGATGAAGATGAGTCCCTGGAAGTCTGCTAAGAGTCGGCCATGGTGGACGAGATTTCTGAGAGAGAGAGAGTAGGGGCTCGATTTTCATAGAGGTGAAAAATATGGGAATAGAGAAAGGTCTAGGGCCGGCGGTTAGAGAGATGAACTAGAGCTAGGGCCGGCGGCTAGAGAGATGGAAACTAGGGTTCAGAAACCTGTGGCTCTGATACCATGAAGCAGAATATAATTGGAATTTTATGATGATTCATTAGAAACAATTAGGTACATATATATACACAAGGATCCGTTGAGATTGATCCTGATTTCTAGGAGCTAAAAATCAGATACTAACAGAAAATCACTTCCAGCTATATACAATAGAATAATATCTTCTAGTAACTATAGATCCACAAAATCAGGAAACTAACTAATACACTATACGGCTAGTTTGAATTCCTACACCAGTCAATATAATATCAACATATATGATGAGAATGGTGGTCCTATCATTCTTGTGCTGATAGAACGTGTGGTCTCCTCCGGCCTGCTTGTGTCCCTGTGCCTTAACCACCTTAGTGAACCGATCAAACTAGGCTTGCGATGATTGCTTTAGTCCATACATGGACTTTTTTAGCTTGCAGACTTGATCACCCTTGTCCTCAAATCCCGGTGGCATCTCCATATAGACTTAGTCTTCCAAGTCCCCGTTGAGGAAAGCATTTTTGCTGATTCGGGAAAGATTTCAAGATCAATTTCAGGGCTATCTGGTGGGTTTATTTCAGAAATATGGCTGGATTTTCCGCTTGATCTCCTAGTTTTTGAACATTTTCTGGCGAATTGGAAGGGAACTTTGGGTTTCTAAAGAAGGGGAAAAATCCCAAAAGAATTCCCACACATTTGAGTTTGAGATGGAAGTCGGTTTTGATTTTTCCCAAAAATTTTCTTCCCACACTCTCCCCCTGAAGGGAATTTTTGGTAAAAAATGGTTGATTTTCAAAGAATGTCACATATCTAGACACAAAGTATTTTCTTTTCTCTATTGAATAACATCTATACCCTTTTTGAGTCGCCGAGTATCCCAAAAAAATGCACTTATGAGCCCTAGGATCCAATTTTCCCCAATGTGGGTCAAGATTGTGAACAAAGGCAACCCAACCAAACACTTTTAGCTCTAACGAAGATGGAAACCATGACTGTGGGTATGACTTGTATAGGCAATCTATTGGGGTTTGAAATTTTAAGACGCGAGAAGGTACCCTATTAATCAATTAGGTAGCGGTCAAAACTGTATCCCCCCAAATAATTTTTGGAAAATTGGCTGTGAACAACAAGGAACGGGCCACTTCTAAAATGTGACGATTTTTCCTCTTAGATACCCCATTTTGTTGTGTGCTAACACAAGAATTTTGATGAATTATCCCACTAGTAGTGACATATTCCCCAGAGTGTTTTTGAAAATACCCTCGGCCTCAGATTTTTCTTTTAGAAGATAAACCCAACAAACACGTGTATGATCATCAGTAAAGGTAATGAACCATTTTTTATTGGTAACGCTTGAGATGCGGGAAGGTCCCCAA
Source organism: Morus notabilis (assembly GCF_000414095.1). NCBI lineage: Eukaryota > Viridiplantae > Streptophyta > Magnoliopsida > Rosales > Moraceae > Morus > Morus notabilis. The sequence continues at coordinate 145,068 of NW_010365775.1, forward strand.
ATATCGCTATGAATAAGAACAAACGGTTTAGATGCACGATATGATAATGGGGAAAGGAGACACAAGTATGTTTATCTAATTGGCAAATATCACATTGAAATTTATCATTATTTTCAAACAAGGATGGAAACAAGAATTTCATATAAGGAAAAACTGGGATGTCCTAACCTATAGTGCAATAACATAATCTTTTGAATTCTTGAAAGAGAGGTGCTTGCAACCATTTGAGCTTGCCCATGGACACTTGAATCATCCTCAAAGTAGTATAGACCATTTCGTTCCTTAGCACTGCCAATCCTCTTCTCTGATGATCGGTCTTGAAAAATACAAGCAGATGGAGAAAAGGTCACTTCACAATCCAGATCTTTTGTTAACTTATTGACAAAAGATTGAAATTAAAATTAGGCACATGAAGAACTTCTTTTAGGACAACATGATCTCCGATTTTTATAGCCCCAGAGTACCAGCCACAACTGAAGAAGTACAATTTGCAATCTGCATCTTGTGATTTCTTGGACTAGGAACATATGATGTGAATAATTTTGCACACCCAGTCATATGATCCGTTGCTCCAGAATCAATAATCCATGGTTCTCCTTTCTCGGCCAGTCCACGAAAAACAGTTAAAGCTTTACCTTTCTGAGTCATAAGGGACATCGAAGAGGATTGCGCTATCATTTGTTTCAATTGTTCCATTTGCTCCTTGGTAAAGGCCGTGGTTCCCATGACTGGTTCAGTTCCTCTTGTTTCTCCATTGATGCCTGAAACCCTTTTCCGTCATGTCCCGAGTTCGATTAGAAGTCCAATTGGCTGGTTTCCCATGTAACTTCCAGCAATTCTCCCTGGTGTGATAGGGGCTTTTTACAATGATTACACCATTTTTTGTTTGGTTTCCCTTCTCCCTGACTTTCTTGTCCACATTTGACGTGGTGGTTCCTAACATGACTCTCCTCCTTGACTCTTCTCTACGCACTTCAGCAAAGATTTCCTCGATTTGACGAAGTGGTCTAATCCCTAGTAGGCGACCACGAACTTCATTCAAATCCTTATTTAGTCCGGCCAAGAAGTCATATACACGATCACGTTCCACCAACTTTCTATACAAAATCGAGTCTTCAGGGTCTTTCCAAGAGGGAGAAGTGAACAGGTCCAATTCCTGCCACAGTCTTGTGGCCTCATGATAATATTCCGTCACCATCACTCTCCCCCTGTCATAGGGTTCGGATCTTGTTCCTCAATTCAAACATCTGTGAGGCATTTTCCCAGTCCGAGTAGGCCATTGTGACTGCATCCCAAATCTTTTTAGCCGTGGAAAAGAAGATGTATGTGTCAGCAATATTATCTTCCATAGAATCGATTAACCAAGCCATCACCATTGAATTCTGCGCCTCCCAATTTGCATAAGAGGGATCCTTCGGATTTGGTGTTGGAATTGAGCCATCTAAATATCCGAGCCTTCCCTTTCCTCGAATCACCATTAGGACCGAACGGGACCACTTGAGAAAATTCTTCCCATTCAGTTTCTGTGTTGTGATTTGCAGGGAGGAATGATTGTTGCTCTCGGGAATAGTAGTGGGAGCAATTGTGGAGGTTGTTTTAGGGCTGCTCGTGGCAACCTCAGAAACGTCACCTCGGCTTGCTTCAGTCAAAAGCCGTTCTATACATTGTTTTCTTCAACCGGTGGCTCTGATACCATGTGAACACACACGGGTAGAAAACAGTGAACGGAAAACACTGCTTTATTTCTAATCCCTTATTGTTTAGAATGAAATATAGCCGGCCATAAAAAAGGCTCTAAAAACAGAGTAAAAAAGGAAAGAATAAAGAAGAATAATCCTTTCCTAATACAATAGGCATAAACCTAGCATATTCCTTTGACCTAAGAAATCACCATAAATAGGTCCAAATCAGTTTAGATTCGTCGACACCCCTTTTGCCTTGTCCATAGTCCCATAAATAAATCCCATGGCGGGCGTCTTTTCAGAGTCGACTAATCTCAACACCTTCACTATGGATTGTGTAGACTTAAGAACATACCCAACAACAGAATATAAGAACACAGGTAATGGAAGGAAGAATTGTTTTCTGTTATTCCTTTGATGTATTACAGTACATTAGTTTAAATAGAAAAAATACAAGGAGCTAAACTAGGAAACTAGCTAAACTAGGAAACTAATAGCTGTACACTAATATCCTTTCCGGATCCTTAGTCATTGACTATCCCTAATTACAGTCCTATCATATCTCCTAGAATCCGGTATTATTAAAGTGGATATCCTCTATTTCAACACTCCCCCTCAAGCTGGTTGGTGGATATCTTCCATAGCTAGCTTGCTTAAATCTTCAAAGTGTCTCTTGTACAATCCTTTGGTGAGAATATCTGCAACTTGTTCAGTAGTAGATACATATGGAATGCAAATCATGCCACATTCGAGTTTCTCCTTGATAAAATGTTTGTCAACTTCTACATGCTTGGTTCTGTCATGGAGAAGATTGTGAGCAATTGAGATGGCTGCCTTATTGTCACAGTAGCTCTCATAGGAGAAGATACTGTGATCTTCAAATCATCAAGAAGTCTTCTTATCCACATAACTTCACAAATTCCATGGGCGAGTGCTCTAAACTCAGCTTCTGCACTACTCCTTGCTACTACATTTTGTTTCTTGCTGCGCCAAGTAACAAGATTACCTCCGACAAAAGTGCAATAGCCTGATGTAGATCGTCTATCTATTGTACTTCCTGCCCAATCATCATCTGTGTAAGCTTCTACCTGTAAATGATCTCGTTTCTTGAAAACTAGTCCTCTACCCGAAGAACCCTTTAAATACCTCAAAACTCTATATACTGCATCAAAGTGTTCTTGCCCAGGAGAATGCATGAATTGACTCACCATACTGACTGCAAACGCTATATCTGGACATGTGTGAGATAGATAAATCAGTCTACCTACCAATCTCTGACATCTTTCTCGATTAACTATATTCTCGGGTTTGGCAGCTTCTAACTTCAAGTTGGCTTCAATTGGAGTGTCTGCAGCTTTACACCCAAGTAGACCTGTTTCATCAAGTAAATCGAGTACATATTTTCGTTGACTCACAAAAATTCCTTCTCTTGACCTAGCAAATTCCATCCCGAGAAAGTACTTTAGGACTCCTAGATCCTTAACTTCGAAGTCTTTAGCAAGTTTCTTCTTCAATCTGGTTAGTTCTTCTAAATCATCACCTATCAGAATTATGTCATCCACATAAACTATCAGCACTGCAATTTTCCCGTTCTCACTATGTCGAAAGAACATAGTATGATCTGCTTGACTTTGTCGATATCCGTACCCTTTTATAGCTCTTCCAAAGCGTTCAAACCACGCCCTTGGAGACTGTTTTAAGCCATATAACGACTTTTTTAGTCCGCATACCTTGTTCTTAGCGTGTATTCCTTCAAATCTAGGTGGCAAGCTCATAAATACTTCTTCTTCCAAGTCTCCGTTTAAGAAGGCATTTTTAATGTCTTACTGATATAATGGCCAGTTAGAGTTAACAGCCAGAGACAATAGGACTCGGATATTTGCTACAGGGGCAAACCTTTCCTGATAATCAATACCATGTGTTTGTGTAAATCCTTTCGCCACAAGTCTTGCCTTGTACCTTTCCACACTACTATAAGCTTTACACTTAATAGTGAAAACCCATTTACACCCTACAATCTTCTTTCCTCGGGGCAAATCAACTACCACCCAAGTTCCACTCTTTTTAAGAGCATTCATCTCCTCTAACACTACTGATTTCCAATTCGAGTCATCCAGTGCTTCCTGAATGTTCCTTGGAACAGACAGATGTGAAATTTTTGAGGTAAAGGCTCTATGTCTATGGGAGAGTTTTTTATAAGATAGGTATTTGGCAATAGGATGTTGAGTACAGGTTCGGGTTCCCTTTCTAATGGCTATGGGAATATCAAGGTCTAAAGGGACTTGGTTTGATGATTCAGTGTGATCAGAAATAGTGGAAGTAATTGTAGGTAAGTTAGGATTCCGAGTACCTTGGATAATCAGTGAATCAGTGTTCGGGACTTCTGATTGGCCTTGCGTGGAGACTGTCGAAGTGTAGATATTAGAATAGGAGAATTAGTTGAAATTCCTTAAATTAAGGGATTTAGTTAGTCAACTTTCTTGATTTAGTTCCCTGATTTTACTTGATTCAGTTTCCTTTCTTTTCTCTTGTAATTCCCTATATATAGCCATGTAACATCAGGAGTAAATAACACAATTATTTCCATCATTATTTGTGTCATGGTATCAGAGTCCTAGGGCTGTTTTTTCTGGGAATTTCCGTTTTTTAGGCCTTCATTGCCATTCCTTCCGGTGTGCCTTTATTGCTGCCGGTTATTCTTCCTCTTCTAGGGTTTGCCGTCTTTCTTTGCTAGGGTTTGTTGAGAGTGCAACCTAGATTCATCTTCATCACTGCCGATCCATCTTCTTAGTTTTCTTTTTCGTTCCTTCATCATGTCCACCACCGAAATCAAGTCCACCAGCACCTCTTCATCCGAGGATGTTTCTGCCGCCCAGAAAACTGGAGATCTGCAGAATATTAGGATGTCATACCGGTTTAATGGAAAGAATTTTCTCAAATCGTCACAAGTTCGTACTTATCTCAAGGGTAAGGGAAAACTCAACCACTTGCTTGGAGCCGTGTAACATCAGGCGTAAATAACACAATTATTTCCATCATTATTTGTGTCATGGTATCAGAGCCCTAGGGCTGTTTTTTCTGGGAATTTCCATTTTTTAGGCCTTCATTGCCATTCCTTCCGGTGTGCCTTTAGTGCTGCGGGTTATTCTTCCTCTTCTAGGGTTTGCCGTCTTTCTTTGCTAGGGTTTGCTGAGAGTGCAACCTAGATTCATCTTCATCACTGCCGATCCATCTTCTTAGTTTTCTTTTTCGTTCCTTCATCATGTCCACAACCGAAATCAAGTCCACAAGCACCTCTTCATCCGAGGATGTTTCTGCCGTCCAGAAAACTGGAGATCTGCAGAATATTAGGATGTCATACCGGTTTAATGGAAAGAATTTTCTCAAATGGTCACAAGTTCGTACTTATCTCAAGGGTATGGGAAAACTCAACCACTTGCTTGGAACCGGACCAGCAAAGACAGATCTAGGATTTGCTGCATGGGATGAATAAGATTCAATGATTATGTCTTGGCTATGGGACTCTATGGAACCAACCATTAGTGATACTTGCATGTTTTTG
>NW_010365775.1:155311-198790 GCF_000414095.1 Morus notabilis
AAGTAAATGTTTATTTTTCCTTTCGGCATTTCCGTTTTGTTGTGGAGTATCAACACAAGTGGATTGATGAAGAATTCCTTTTTCTTTTAAAAAATTCCCTAAAACCTCATTGAAGTATTCAATGCCATTATCAATATGAAGGATGTCAATTTTTGTTTGAAATGGGTTTTCAATCATCATGTTAAAATCTACAAATAACTTTTTAACCTCAGATTTTTCATGCATTAAATAAACCCAACACAAATGAGTATGACCGTCAATGAAAGTCACAAACTATTTTTTTCTAGAAACAGTGGTAACCCTAGAAGGTCCCCAAACATCACTGTGAATTAAGTAAAATGATTTTGATGGTTGATAAGCTTTGGGATAATAAGTATCCCGGTGGCCTTTTGATTGAAAACAACTTTCCCAATAAAAAGATGAACAATCCAATCCTTTAAATAAAGTAGGGAATAATTTCTTAAGATAAGGGAAACTAGGATGCCCTAGTCTAAAATGCCATAACATTATTTGTTCTCTAACAGAGATAGAACTAATACTACTTAAGTCTTGAGCTTTTTTATTACTGAAGATATCATCTTCAAAATAGTGGAGACCATCTATCATCTTAGCACTGCCAATCGTCTTCCCTGAGCTCTGTTCCTGAAATTCACAATGACATTCAAAAAAGACAACACGACAGTTAGAATCTTTAGACAATTTACTAATTGATAACAGGTTACAAGCAAGTTTAGGGACATGAATAGACTTAAGGTCAATAATTCTTGAAAGTTTGATCAAACCTTTTCCTGCAATAGGGGAATATGAACCATCGGCTATTCTGATTTTTTCAGAGCCGGAACAGGGTGAATAAGTTTGGAATAGATAGGAAAAACTGGTCATATGATCAGAGGCCCCCGAATCAATGATCCATGGGGTAACAACAGGATTTAAACGACATGACAAGGCTTTTGGGTTGTTACCTGTTTGAGCTAGGGAAGCATTAGGAGGACCAGAAGAGGAATTGGACTTCAACAGCTTTAGTAGGTGATCCATCTGCTCTTTGCTAAAGGGGAACGCCTCGGCTTCATGGGCTGATGGTGCACGACCAGGTCTGCCTTCTTGCTTGCTCTTCCAATTCGCAGGCTTTACCATGAATTTTCTAGCAGGTTTCTCGGGTATGACGAGGCTTTCCGCAGCGGTCACACCAGACACGAGACTTCTCATCAAATTTTTTGCCAACATTTGCTTCGGCAGCAACCAAGGCAGAGGTCTCAACAGCACCATTTGATGATGATTTTTTCCCAGCATGACCAACCTATGACTTTCTTCCCTACGAACCTCTGAGAAGACTTCTCCGATTGAGGACAGAGGCTGCCTTCCAATGATTCTCCCTCGAACTTCATCGAATTCTACATTGAGCCCTATGAGAAACTTGAAGATACGATTGTCTTCGACAGTCTTCTTGTAATAGTTACAATCTTCAGGCGATTTCCATTCATAATCGCTGAATAGGTCAAGATCTTGCCACAGGCGCTTCAAGGAGTTGAAGTGCTTTGTAATGCTATCATCCCCTTGACGAATCTCTCCGAGTTTCAGCGTCAACTCAAAGACTTGGGATTGATTTCCCAGGTCTGAGTACATCTGGTTAACGTTGTCCCAGAGTTCTTTTGCCGTGTGGTAACACATAATTGGAACTGATGTCCTCCATGGAGTTCACCAGCCAAGTCATTACCATCGAGTTTTCTGCATCCCAGGTCGAGTAAGACGAATCCTTGGTCTCTGGTTCTTTCTTCTCCCCAGTCAGGTAACCAATTTTGCCCCTGCCTCTGATATACATCCGCATGGATTGAGACCAGTGGAGGAAGTTTTCACCATTCAGCCGAATAGTGGTGATTTGGATAGAGTGAGTTTCAGAATTTTGGACTTGAGACTCAGGATTTTTTGTCTGAACAACAAAGGAGGTGGTGGATTCGGATGCAACCTCAGACATGGCAGCTAGGTTTTCTAAGGGTATCGGTAATTGCTCTGATACCAAATAGAAGAACACAGGTAATGGAAGGAAGAATTGTTTTCTGTTATTCATACAAGGAGCTAAACTAGGAAACTTATAGCTGTACACTAATATCCTTTCCGGATCCTTAGTCGTTGACTATCCCTAATTACATTCCTATTCATATCTCCTAGAATCCGGTACTATTAAAGTGAATATCCTCTATTTCAACAAGCAGCCCAAAACTGATTATCCTTCATGACTATCTTTTTCACTTCTTTCCGATCCGGTTTCCTTGCATATGAACTATTGTTCCATTCTTCCGATACAAACATAGATTGTAGAGGTTGCATTAGCCTATGATGCACTCCAAAGTCAGATAGGCTGTGGCAACTTTTGTTGCAGCAGGTCGAACAAGATCCCTTTTGGTGTACTTTCTCATCAATGACAACACCCAAGGGTGATTATACACATAATTGCTAATTTTTTTCGCTTTCACCAAAGTACTTTTATGTTGTGGCAATTCTCCTAGTTTGTTGAGGATCAAATCAATGCAATGAGCAGTACAAGGAGTCCAAAATAAGTGTTTTCTTTTCTCCATTATGTAGAATATTTTGGAAGGGAAGAAGTAATTTTCTCATTTACTGACCGAATATTTATATACATGAAAAAGAGATCTTAGGTTGTTAAGATCCCTGAAAACTAGGAAAAGAATCTGCCTAATAATCAGCCCTACTTTACTTCTATATACACGGCTACTTTAATAATAAAAATACAACTAACTTCTAGGAGATTTTCTACACTCCCCCTCAAGCTGGACTGTATAAACTCAACATGCCTAGCTTGGTACATAGTTCTTGGAAGTTAGTGCGGTGGAGTGCCTTTGTTAGGATGTTTGTGGTTTGATGTCGTGTAGGAACGTAGTTGAGTGAGATTTTTTTCCCTTGGAACGTAGTTGAGTGAGATTATTTTTCCTTCAATCTTCTCACTGATAAGGTGACGATCTATCTCAACATGCTTGGTCCGATCATGATGGACTGGGTTCTTTGCTATGGCTATAGCTGATTGACTATCACACCTCATATCAATAGGACCTTCTGCCTTAACTTTAAGTTCCTGCAACAGCCTTTTTAGCCACATTCCTTAACATATCCCATGCGCCAATGCTCTAAACTCGGCCTCTGCACTGCTGCGGGCAACGACTGGCTGCTTCTTGCTTCGCCAAGTCACTAAGTTTCCCCAAACGAATGAACAGTAACCTGAAGTGGATCTTCGATCCGTGGATGATCCTGCCCAATCGGCATCTGTGAAAACTTTAATGGTTCTGTTTGTGGTTTTTTCGAATAACAATCCTTTGCCTGGGTCTCTCTTGAGATATCTTAGGATTCGATACACCGCCTCCATGTGTTCTTCTTAAGGGTTATTCATGAATTGACAAACCACACTTACTGAGAAGCCTATATCTGGGCGAGTATGAGCCAGGTAGATTAGTTTTCCCACCAGATGTTGATATCTGCCTTTGTCCACTGCTGTACCACCTGTCCGCACTCTTAATTTTACATTTGGATCCATAGGAGTGTCAACTGGTTTACATCCTACCATTCCTGTCTCCTTTAGTAGGTCTAAAACATATTTTCGTTGTGACATTGAGATACCTCTGCTTGATCTAGCCATTTCCATTCCAAGGAAATACTTCAGGTGTCCAAGGTCTTTGATTTCGAATTCTCTTGAGAGCAGCTTCTTTAGGCACTCCATTTCTTCCCAATGATTACCTGTGAGGACTATGTCATCGACATACACAATAAGTGCAGTGAGTCTTCCATCGGTAGCATGTTTGACGAATAATGTATGGTCGGCTTGGCACTGAACATAGCCATCCTTCTTGAGGACTCTAGTGAATCTGTCAAACAATACCCGAGGAGACTGTTTGAGGCCATACAGGGACTTTCTGAGTTTGCAGACTCTGTTGGTAGTGGAATTATCTTCGAAACCTGGAGGTATCACCATGTAAACTAATTCCTCGAGGTCTCCATTTAGGAAGGCATTTTTACATCAAGTTGAAGTAGAGGCCAATCTTGGTTTACTGCAATGGAGATTAGGACTCGGATGGTGTTAAGTTTGGCTACTAGAGCGAATGTTTCTTGGTAGTCTATTCCATATGACTGAGTGAACCCCTTAGCCACGAGGCGAGTCTACCTTTCCACACTGCCTGCCTTGTGTTTTACTGAGAATATCCATTTACACCCAACAGCATGCTTACCCGGAGGCAGAGTAGTAATCGTCCATGTCCCATTCTTCTCAAGTGCTCTTATTTCATCCAGGGTGGCTGCCTTCCATTCGGGTATTTGTAAAGCTTCATGGATGGAAGTGGGTATCCGGACCTGGTCTAGCTTGGACACAAACGCTCTGTAGGTTTGGGACAACTTCGCATAAGACATATGATTGCGAAGAGGGTGTTGTGTACATGGTCGAATTCCTTTCCGTATTGCAATTGGAACATTCAGGTCTGAACTAAGATCTGCAACCTGATCAGGCACAGGAACAAGAGTAATTTCAGCCTTACCTTGAGTATTTTCAATGGAGGTTGGAGCCGAGGAAGAGTCTTGGTTATGCTGAGTTTGTGCAGGTTCCAGCTGAGGACGTTTTCTCCTTGAGTAGACACTAAAGTCCTTTTCTGTTGCAGTTTGATTTTGACTAGGTCTGGGTTCATTTGGGACAGGGCTGGAACCTTTTTCTTGACCGGTTTGGGTTTCAGGGTTGACACGAAGAGGCTCGGCTGACTCAATGAGGAGAGGCTCGGCTGACTCAGTGAAGAGGGGTTGTATTGTTTCTGCTGGTGGAGTCGAGGCACTTAGGATTGGAATTCTGGAACTCCCTGAATCATTTTCGAGCAGAGAATCCCAATCCCAATTATGAGATTCCATCATTCTATTCTCCCCCTGAATAGAGGAATTGGTGTAGAATGATTGGTGCTCGAAGAATGTGACATCCATGGAATGGAAGAACCTGTTTGTGAGTGGACAGTAGCATTTATACCCCTTCTTGTTTGGTGAGTAGCCAAGAAAGATACATTTGGTGGCTCTAGGATCTAGTTTCCCCCTGTTTTGGGCGTGGACATGGACAAAGGCAGGGCAGCCGAAGACCTTGAGTGGAATTTGAGTGATAAGGTGAGAGTTTGGAAAAACTTCGAGGAATGTTTGGCTTGGAGTTTTGAAGTTCAGGATACGTGAGGGCATGCGGTTTATGAGATAAGTAGCGGTGAGAACTGCCTCACCCCAGAATCTTTTGGGAACATTTGAGGTGAACAATAAAGAGCGGGCAACCTCAAGAAGATGACGGTTTTTTCGTTCGGCTACACCATTTTGTTGGGGTGTGTCAACGCACGAACTTTGATGAATAATACCGTGATTTTGCAAATACTCTCCAAGAACCGAATTGAAGAAATCTCGGGCGTTGTCTGTTTTGAAAACCTGAATGTTGGTTTTGAATTGATTTTGGATCATGATATGGAATGTTCTGAATATTTGAGTAGTTTTAGATTTGTCTTTCATTAGGAACACCCAACTTAAGCGTGTATGATCATCAACAAATAATAGAAACCAGCAGGCCCCGGTGTATGAGTGAGAAAGGATGAGAGGACTTGTATGGTCGAGGTGAATACGAACTGCGTGTGTGTTTAGATAATTGACAAATATCACAATGAAAGAGTCTTGAATTTTTATTGATAAATAATGATGGAAATAGTCGTTTAAGGTACAAAAAATTTGGATGACCTAGACGGTAGTGCCACATCATAACAGCACTATCCTTATTGGACAGACTCGAAGACAAGGACATACTAGGTAACTGACTTTTTGGACTGACATAGACTTTGCTGCAACTTTTTCCTTCCTGTGAATTATCGTGATTAGATAGAGACCTGCACAAAGCTCAGCATTGCCAATCATCCTCCCCGATTCCGAATCCTGAAAAACACAAGTTTTGGCAGAAAACTTAGTAACGCAGTCCAAATCACTAGTAAGCTTGCTCACAGACAGTAAATTAGTCTAAATTAGGCACAAATAAGACTGAATGTAGGACAAGATTCTGGGATAGGTTAACAGTGCCAATTCCAGCAACTTTGGAACATGATCCATCGGCTACACGGACTGTGAGATGGCTCCGGCATGGACTAAATGATGTGAGCAGAGACCTATTTCCAGTCATGTGATCTGATGCACCAGAGTCCACAATCCATGTATTTGAGAGTGTCCTGGTTGCACCAAAAACACTAGATATATTACCTCTGTGAGCAGTTGCTCCTGTACCAATAATAGTAGGAGCTGGCTGTGTATTTGCTTGACTAATTAGCCTCTGAAGGACCTCAATTTGATCCTTGATAAATGGAGCTTGAGAGGACGCAGCAGTGAATTCTGTTGAGGCTGTATTCCCACGGGTTTCATGCTCAGCAGACCACCGGTTAGGCTTCCAGTCCACGGGTTTTCTGTGGATTTTCTAGCAGGTGTCCTTGGTGTGGCTTGGTTTTCGACATTGATCACACCAAGGTCTCCCTCAAATGTGGAGGACCACGGGCAGCATGAGCCTGGACTGAGGCATCCTCTTGTGATGGTAGCAAACCGTTAGCCACAAGGGCTGAACCTTTTGGAGTTGACAATGCCCTTGATTTTCCCAGCATTACTTTTATTCGACTTTCTTCCCTACGGACCTCAGAAAAGGCCTCTCGAAGGCTAGGGAGAGGCTTGGTGGAAAGGATTCGACCCTGAACTTCATCTAGGGATTTGTTAAGTCCCATGAGGAATTTGAAGACCCTTTTTGTCTCCACTATTTTCCTGAATTTGGCACCATCATCAGGACATTTCCAGTCATGGGTTTCGAACAAGTCAAGTTTCTGCCAGTTCCGAGTTAGGTTGGTGAAATAGGTGGTGACAGTTGTCTCCCCTTGATTAAGATCCTGAAGTGCAGTTTCCACCTGAAATAATTCCGAGGTGTTTTCACTGTTGGAATATGTTTCTTGAGCGGCCTCCCAGATATCTCGTGCCGTGGAATAAAGAAGAAAATTTTCACCAATCTCTGTGGTCATGGAACATATCAGCCAGGACATAACCATGTTATTTTCGGAGCGCCAAAGTTTGTAGCGGGTATCGGACTTGTCAGGTGGGGCTGCTGCTCCAGTGAGATAATCATCACGACCCTTGCCTCTGATGAACATCATTACGGATTGAGACCATTGCAAATAATTGTGACCATTCAGTTTATGACTGGTAACAAGAATCAGATTGCTCTCAGGCATAGCCGAAGTGAGTGCAGGAGATGAACCAGATGGAGAGGTGATACTGGTCGAGGAGGACTGATCTGTTTCAGTCATGATTGAAGGCAAGAAGGGAAAAAAAAATTGAGAGCAGGAGAAAGGAGCAACGGTGTGAGGATTCAAATAGAGAGACAATGAGGGACGGCGGCGGCAGGTTTAGGGCATAGAGAATGACGGCAGATTTAGGGCACAAAGGGTGGCTTTGGTACCATGTAGAATATTTTGGAAGAGAAGAAGTAATTTTCTCATTTACTGACCAAATATTTATATACATGAAAAAGAGATCTTAGGTTGTTAAGATCCCTGAAAACTAGGAAAGAATCTGCCTAATAATCAGCCCTACTTTACTTCTATATACACGGCTACTTTAATAATAAAAATACAACTAACTTCTAGAAGATTTTCTACAGTTTTGCTCCAGCAGCCTTATAAGCACTTGCGTTGTCAGTCACGACTTGAACAACAAGATCTTCCCCAACTTCTTCAACAATCTCGTCAAGCATCTCAAACAATAGATTTGCATATTTCTTTTTATCAGAGGCATCAACAGATCTCAAAAAAATAGTTCCATGAGGATTGTTGACTAAATAATTGATCAAACCTTGATTTCTAGCATCCGATCAGCCATCAGATAAAATAGAAACTCCTGTTTGTTTCCAAGTCATTTTAACCTTCTCCACAAAATTTTCAGTAGTAAGTACTTCCTCCTTCAAAATCTATGTTCTAAGCTCATGCATACTTGGGGGTACATGACCTCTACCATAGTTGCCAATTGATCTACACATTACAATAGGAGGGGCTCCTAGCAATATTGAAAGCAAGTGCATTTTCATAAAAGAACCTACCAAAATCAAGACATACTCGAGAACGGGCCTCTTTCTCACTTGATGTCGTTCTAGGGGAAGGTCTTTCGTTTGCTTCCTTATCATCCACATTGTTCAAAAACCTGTCCATGGGAACTCTAACTCCTCTATAACTAACCACTTGCGGCAGTTGACAAGAGTCGACAAATCCATCACCAAAATAAGAGCCAACATCCACCATTTCTTCAAAACTTTTATGCGTTGACTGTTTTTTAGCAGCCCACTTGTTCATATAGTCATTAGTTTCTTTCTTCACATCATCAGGAACCTTAGGACAAGGCTTTACATTCTTATGAGTGAAACCAAGGTGGTCTTTCATTCTCTTAACATCTCTTTTAATAATTTGATTGCAAAACACACATTGGAGGTAAACATAAGTTTTTTTGTCATTTTCGTTTGTAATTTCTTTTCTATATTTCCAAGCCGGGTCCCTTCTCCCACTACGACTACGGCTGTCATTTTGTGGAGGTTTCATCCTAACTTAAAAAAAAAAAAAAACCACACGTTAAACCAAAATAAAAAAAAACCTATTCTTCACGGTTCACTGTTGTTAAACAAAAAAAAACCTATTCTTCACAGTTCACGGTTCACTATTGTTAAACAAAAAAAAAAACCTATTCTTCACAGTTCACGGTTCACTATTGTTAAACAAAAAAAAAAAACCACACATTAAACCCAAAAAATGGTTCACGATTCATTGTTGTCTCATCCTAAGTCCTAACTTAAACAAAAAAAGTCCTTTTGTCATGGGCTCAAGTTCACGGTGCATCAAGAGAAATGTGAAGAATAGGTGAATCGGTGCGAAGGAGGAGGAGAGATACCTCACTTGAAGGGTCAGCTTGATCTCTTTTCTTCTATCCCGCAGGCCGCAACTGGACTTCCGGTTGATGCAGCAGAGCAGTAGAGCAACAGACGAACAGGAGAGGTGAGTTGCGAAGAAGAAGAAGGGGGAGAGTGTGCTGGCTGGTCTGCTTATTTTCTTAGGGTTTTTTCTTACTAATTGCGGGCCTAATTTCTTTGGGCTTTTTAAATATGTTGGGCCCACATGTTTTGGGTTTAAAAGACGGCAAGAATACCCATTTCAATGAGGCGTACGCCTCAAATACCGTCTGAGGCGCCGCTTGAAGGCGTGCACCTCAAGTGGCTGAGGCGCTTTTCGAGTGCCTCGGGCACTTTTTAAAACCTTGGATATAGGCCCCACACTGTGTCAAAAAAAAAAAAAAAACTTATGTAGAAAGTATATGTTTGCATTATTATTTTTCTTGGGGATACTTGAATCCCGTACCCTTGTGTTTGTTGATCGAATTAATGGATTGATACTTCAGTATTTAGATAATACCAAATAGGTACCTAGTACTTCAAAAATATGCCCTCTGGGTACCTTGAGGCTTTTTTGGGACAAGAAGTGTCCTTTCCGTTCTTTTAGTCTAAACACATGTTAAAGAAAAAAATAATAATTTGTTAGAGAAAAACCCACATCATTCCAAAAGAAAAGGAGCATAGTGGCCCTTTTTTGTTGTTGTTTTTAGAAGTCTATGTAATAAAGGAATACGTTTAAGCTTTGTTAGTTTGCTAATCTATCCCAAACGCTTAAGTTGTTAGGAGGTGGACCGACCAATAGCTTTAGTATAACACTCCCCCTCACATGTTGGCCAGACAATGGGCAAACATTTGGATATGCATTAACTAGAAAGCCACACAAGAAGAAATTTGAAACATATTAAAGCCCAACATGTAATGACATTTTTAAAGGGGATAAAGAGTGCAATTATATGAGTTTGAACTTAGGATGATGCCGGAGCATACTTGAATTGGGGCCGGCCTACGTGGCTTGAGCCTTGAAGAAGTGCATGTGCTTGTCCTTTGGTTGCACCTATAGATTCGTAAGGGATAACTAGTAGTAATAAGGTCCCAAACAAATTGTGCTTGGGGTGGGTTCTCGAGTTTGGTTCTGGGTGGTGTTTAAAGGTTTTGATGCGTCTCTCCTATCAATTGCAACTTTTGGGAGGAGTGACTTGATACCATGTTTGCTAATTCTCAGAAAAGCTTAAGCTATTAGGAGGTGGGGCGATAATAGTAACTCTATAAAGGACATTTTCTAAGTCCCAAAAAACAGTCGTGTGGTACTATACGGGCATTTTCTTAATGCAAGGTGCCAAATTAGTATTATCTAAATGTTGAGTTACTGATTTTCTGAACGGATGGGGTATCCATCCAGGAAAAAAAAAGGAAAAAGGAAAAAGGAAAATGAAAATGGAAACAACATCCGAAAATAACAACTCTATACAAAATATTTTGGTCTAGGTTGGAGTTAAATTCTGGATAAACACAAGTTAGCGAGATGTAGTTTTCCCTTTTGTTGCTTTTGACTTGGATAAAAGTCAATTAGGTATGATCATACCTATTAGAACTTTACAGTTATGCGTTCTTGTGCAAGAAACTAGGATGAGTAGACTCTTGGAAGCCTTCGCCCCTCATATTGCACCTCTCCTTTTTGTTCTTATGGGAAAACTAAAAAATATAAATATGGTGTGTAAAACGCAATCTTATTGATTTTGTAAATAGGATATATTAGAAAAGTTTGAATTTTATATTTTGTATCCCTAGGATTAGGGTAATCTGTTAGTTTCCTGATATCCCATGAATAATGGGATAAGGTGTAATCTAGGAGATTCTATTTTTGTGTATAAAATCCTAAAAGGGCCGGCTATATAATAGATTATTCAGAAAATAAGAAACATTTTTCTTCTCCTATTTTCCCACAAGGTATCAGAGCCTTAGGGCTTGAATCTCTGGGATTAATTTTCGGCCTTCATCGCCGGAATTGGTCTCTTATTTGGCCTTCATCGCCAGAATCGTCTCCTTGTTCGGCCTGAATTGTTTCCTTGTTCGGTCTTCATCACTGGAGTCATTAGATCGCTATCTCAAGGGAAGGTTGCTTTCAATTGTCACGGTTGCCGCCAGGAATTACTTAAATCAAATCAGCCTTCATGGCTAGTAGAGTCTGCAGTGAAGGACCAGCCTTAATTGCCCTCAAAACTGTTTTGGAAGATGCCGGAAGTGGCAGAAACAACTGCTGCAACATCGCTGGATGAGACAGAGAATGGACGGTCTCAGCAGGTTGGAGAATTGTAGAATATAGGCTGCCTATAGACTGAATGGGAAGAACTACATTAAAATAAAAAAAAGGCGGACCCCAGTGCCAAAGAGGCTCCCGTACTATAATAGGCTCGGGGGAAAGCTCAATCCCATATGTACGCGGCCTTACCCCCCCGAAGGAGAGGCTGTTTTAGGGATTCGAACCCTGGACCCCGGGTGCAAACGCAAGTGCGCCCACCACGGTGTCAAGGCCCGCCTTCATGGGAAGAACTACCTTAAGTGGTCAAAATTGGTTCGGACAGTGTTGAAAGGAAAAGGAAAATTAGCCATCTCTTAGGGACTGGACCAAAACCGGGGGATCCCAAGTTTGAGGCATGGGATGAGGAGGATTCCATGATTATGGCATGGTTGTGGAATTCTATGACTCCAGAAATCAGTGATACATGTATGTTTTTGGCAACCGCCAAATATATATGGGATGCAATTCAACAAACATACTCCAAGGCAAGAGATGCGGCTCAAGTTTATGAGGTTAAGGTGAAGACAATTTCTGCGAGACAAGGAGAAAGAACAGTCACTGAGTACGCAAATCAAATGAAGGCCCTATGGCAAGAACTCGATCATTATAGGGTGATTAAAACCAAGTGTCCTGAAGATGCTGCAATTATCAAGGACTTTATTGAGCAAGATAGAGTCTATGATTTTCTTGTTGGTCTTAATTCGGAGTTTGACTTTGTGAGAATTCAGATTCTTGGAAAGCAAGAGGTCCCATGTTTCAATGAGGTGGTGGCAATCATTCGGGGAGAAGAGAGCAGAAGAGAAATAATGCTTGAACCAAAGAACACTGATGGCTCGGCAATGTTGGCTAGTGGCGGTAGCAAACTAGCCATGACTGCGGAAACGCACCGGCACCTGAGAATGTCAAGGCTGGTCAGCAGAAGACCTAAAACCGAGACTAGAAAGATACTTTATGGTGTACTTATTGCAAGAAGGCACGCCATACTCGTGAGAAGTATTGGAAGCTGCACGGGAAACCACCAAGCCGAGAGTGGGGGAAGAAAGGAGAGCAGCCGAAAAGTCATGGACAAGCTCATATTGCAGCGGGGCAGCAAAGTGAGGGAACACTGCAAGAGATGGGGAGTCTCAGCCAAGAGGAAATCGAACAAGTAAGATCCCTTATAGGCAATATCGACAAACCGTCAGGTACTTGTTCATTGGCGTATTCAGGTGAGTCTTCATTTTCCATTGGATTAAATGTCTCAGATATAACCCTTACCGGCTCCTTGGTCATTGACTCCGGTGCTACCGACCATATGACCCACTCACCAAACATGTTTGCCTCATGTGTCCCATGTTAAGCAGTAGAAAAATAACTACCGCAGATGGATCATTAACTACTGTAGTGGGCATAGGAGATGTTAAAATAAGCCCATCATTGACATAAAAAAATGTTCTCCATGTTCCTCGATTGACCACAAACCTTGTTTCTGTCCAAAAGCTTACCAAAGATTCACATTGCAGAGTGTTTTTCACCATAGTTATTGTTTATTTCAAGACGAGGGTTCGGGGAGGACGATTGGATTTTCCATTGGATTAAATGTCTCAGATATAACCCTTACCGGCTCCTTGGTCATTGACTCCGGTGCTACCGACCATATGACCCACTCACCAAACATGTTTGCCTCATGTGTCCCATGTTAAGCAGTAGAAAAATAACTACCGCAGATGGATCATTAACTACTGTAGTGGGCATAGGAGATGTTAAAATAAGCCCATCATTGACATAAAAAAATGTTCTCCATGTTCCTCGATTGACCACAAACCTTGTTTCTGTCCAAAAGCTTACCAAAGATTTACATTGCAGAGTGTTTTTTCACCATATTTATTGTTTATTTCAGGACGAGGGTTCGGGGAGGATGATTGGATGTGCTAGAGAACAGGATGGACTCTACCTTCTTGAAACACCTAGTCAATCAAGCATTACCATGGGCACAACATCTCACTCTTTTGTCTCAGAGGTTCTCTCATCAAATAAAGAAAAAATGTGGCTTCACCACTGCCGACTTGGCCATCCATCATTTAGGATTATCAAAATTATGTTTCCTTCCTTATTTAGAGGTCTAGATATTGAACATTTTCATTGTGAAGTGTGTGAACTGGCTAAACACAAACGTGCACCTTTTCCAATCAATAATAAAAGAACCTCTATTCCTTTTTATCTCATTCATACTGATATTTGGGGCCCTTCTACTATTCCTAATGTGACAAGAGCAAAATAGTTTCTCATTTATGAAGAATTTTAGAATTCTTTCATTGAATAAAATCGGTAATACATCCAAATATATATACAAAACGTCTAACAAAGGAAATAACTAACTTAATTCTTTCCTAAAAATCAGGAAACAGAATCATGAGAGAGGATCACAACTGATCTCTCCTTTATTCCTAAAACACTTTCCTAAAATAAATTTCCTAACTTTGACTTCTGAATATTCAACACTCCCCCTCAAGCTGGAGAGTATATATCATATAATCCCAACTTGCAAATTAAGTCTTCAAAGTTAGGTCGAGGTAGAGCTTTGGTGAGGATGTCTGCCGTTTGTTGCCTGGTAGGAATGTAGTTCAACGTAACAGTTTCACTAGTCACCTTCTCTGTGATGAAGTGTCTGTCAATTTCAACGTGCTTAGTCCTGTCATGATGCACGGGATTCTTTGCTATGCTGATAGCTGCTTGATTATCACACATCATCAGAATAAGAGATGAACTCATTAGTCCCAGTTCTCTAAGAACCCTTTTTATCCAAATCCCTTCACAAATTCCTTGTGCTAGTGCCCTGTACTCAGCTTCTGCACTACTCCTGGCTACCACTGATTGCTTCTTGCTCCTCCAGGTAACAAGATTACCCCAGACAAAAGAACAGTACCTAGAAGTTGACCGTCGGTCAAATGATGTTTCCTGCCCAATCGGCATCTGAGTACACTTCAGTGTCACAATTCTCTGACTTTCTAAAGAATAGGCCTTTCCCTAGTGTCATCTTCAAATATCTAAGAATCCTGTAGACTGCTTCCATGTGTTCCTCTGTAGGACTGTGCATGAATTGACTTACAATACTCACTGCAAAGCCAATATCTGGCCGAGTGTGTGAAAGATAAATCAGGCGCCCAACAAGTCGCTGATATCTCCCCCTGTCTACAGGTGCACTTTCTTTCTCGGTACCAAGTTTCTTTTGGCTGTCCATAGGAGTATCAACTGGTTTGCATCCAAGCATACCAGTCTCCTTAAGAAGGTCTAGAATATATTTCCTTTGAGAAACAACAATGCCCTTCCTTGATCTAGCCACTTCCATTCCAAGGAAATATTTAAGATTTCCAAGATCTTTAACTTCAAATTCTTCTGACAAATACTTTGTCAAATTCTGTAATTCCTCCACATCATTCCCAAATAGAATAATATCATCGACATAGACTATCAATATAGCAATTTTCCCAGTGTGAGATTTCTTGACAAACAAAGTATGATCAGCCTGACCCTGTATGTAGCCAAGCTTCAAAACAGCCTTTGTAAATCTGTCAAACCAGGCTCGGGGAGATTGTTTAAGGCTGTACAAGGACTTCTTGAGTTTGCAAACCTGATTCTTTTCCATACTTCCTTCGAAACCAGGGGGAATTTCCATGTAGACTTCCTCTTCAAGGTCACCATTTAGAAAAACATTTTTAATGTCCAGTTGTTGCAAGCACCAATCTTGGTTGATAGCCAATGAGAGAAGAATTCTGATAGTGTTAAGCTTTGCGACAGGAGCAAGCGTTTCTTGATAGTCTATCCCATAGGATTGTGTAAATCCTCTAGCTACCAACCGCGCCTTGAATCTCTCAACTGATCCATCTGCTTTGTACTTTATAGTGAAAATCCACTTGCACCCCACGGGCCTTTTTCCAGCTGGCAGATCAGTAATAGTCCATGTTCCATTCTTCTCAAGTGCATCAATCTCATCTTGTACTGCCTTCTTCCACTCTGAATTTTGTAATGCCTCTTGTATTGTCTTGGGAACCTGAATATCATCAAGAGAAGTAGCAAATGCTCTGTAAGATGATGATAGCCCTTCATAAGTAACATAATTCCCAATTGGATGACCTGTACATCTCCTAACACCCTTCCTTAATGCAATCGGCATGGTGGAGTCATCAATGCTGGGACTTGACACATCTCCAGCCCTATCCGTACCTATGTTTTCTTCAGGTGGACTTGAAATTGAGTCAATAACTTGGCCACATACTGGTTGTGATCTGTGCTCTAGCTCCTGTCTTTTCTTCCTCCTTATGTAGACTTGAAGATTCTCATTAGCAAGTTGTGGAGCCATAGTTTGAGCAGGCACGGGAGAAGAATTTGTGGGCTGGATTGATGATTGACCAGGCACGGGTGTGGACAAGTCTTGTGTACGGTCAGTGGGTACAGATTGAGAAGAACTTGGTGACTCTGAGTGGGCAAAGGGTACAGACTCAAGAAGGGACTCCCAAACTTGATGTTCATTCATACATTCCCCCTGAACATAAGATTTGGGATAGAAGAACACATGTTCAAAGAAAGACATCCATGGCGGTGTAAAATCTTTTGTTGGTTGGAGAATAACATTTGTACCCTTTTTGAGTTGGAGAGTACCCTAGAAAAATGCACTTAGCTCTAGGATCAAATTTGCTACGGTTTTGAGGATAGACATGAACGAATGCCGTGCAACCAAATACCTTGAGTGGTAAATCAGATGAAGTTGCACGAGTGTGAGGAAAATTTGTTAGAAGGAGTTGACGTGGAGATTGGAAAGTAAGGACTTTGGATGGCATACGATTAATCAAATAGGTGGCTGTGAGAATGGCTTCCCCCCATAAATAATTTGGAACGTTAGAGGAAAACATAAGACACCGGGCAACCTCTAAGAGATGTCTATTCTTGCGTTCAGCCACCCCATTTTGTTGAGGGGTGTCAACACAAGAACTTATGTGGATAATCCCGTGGTTCTAAAGGTAGGTATTGAGACTACTAGTGAAGTATTCCCTAGCATTGTCTGACTTGAGTACCTGAATTCTAGAGTTGAATTGATTTTGAACCATAAAATTGAAGGTTTGAAAAATTTGCCCAACCTTTGATTTTTCTTTCATAAGGAAAACCCAAGTTACCCGTGTATGGTCATCAACGAATGTCACAAACCATCGAGTACCAGAAACATTTTTTATTCGTGAGGGACCCCACACATCACTATGGATCAAAGAAAACGCAGTTGAAGGTTTGTATGGAATTTGAGGATATACTATTCGAGTATGCTTTGCAATCTGACAAATTTCACAATGAAAAAATGCTGGATTTTTATTGATAAATAGTTTGGGAAACAATTTTGCAAGATACACAAAGCTAGGATGACCAAGACGATAGTGTAACAATATAATTACACTATCTTTATTGGCATTAGAATTGGACACATAACTAAAAGACTCTAACAGACTCTGAGACTGGACACAACTTGCTTGAGAAACTTGGTTTGAGGATCGGCCACATGAGAGGAGATAGAGACCGGAGCACAGTTCAGCACTGACAATCTTCTTTCCCGATTTCAAGTCCTGAAAAACACACAAGTTTGGATAAAATTTAGGTACACATTGAAGGTCACTAGCCAATTTGCTAATGGATAAAAGGTTACAATCCAAGTTTGGAACATGGAGGACAGAGTCGAGATACAACTCTTTAGTGAGTTTGATAGAACCTGTCCCAGCAATTTTTGAATTTGAACCATCAGCAATATGGACGGACGAGTGACCACTACTTGGCTTGTAATTTTGGAGAAGGGTAGCATCCCCTGTCATGTGATCAGAGGCACCCGTGTCGACTATCCATGGCCTCATTCCTCCTCTGTTAGCAGTGAAGGCTGTAGGTGAATCCGTTTGTGCAACCAATCCAGCCCAGTAGTGCTACCACTGCCCACTTGACTCAACAGTTTCTGCAGTACATCCATCTGCTCTTTACTGAATGGGCTAGGCTCGGGAACAGGTGCAAAGTCAGAGTGGGAAGCCACATGTGCTTTGCTGTCTTTGTCAAACCGTGGCTTTGGTTTCCAATCAGCTGGTTTGCCATGGAGCTTCCAGCAAGTCTCCTTGTGATGGCCTGGTTTCACAGTAATCACACCAAGGCCTTTCCCGTTTCTGACGATCTCCACCACTACTGTTGAATGATCGGACAGCAAGGGCTGATGCATCCAATGTTGAGGCAGGTTGTTCCTTAGACCCCATCATCACTTTCTTTCTACTTTCTTCACGCCTAACCTCTGAGAAAGCCTCCCTGAGACTGGGCAGTGGTTTAGTGCCCATAATCAACAAGGGCTGATGCATCCAATGTTGAGGCAGGTTGTTCCTTAGACCCCATCATCACTTTCTTTCTACTTTCTTCACGCCTAACCTCTGAGAAAGCCTCCCTGAGACTGGGCAGTGGTTTAGTGCCCATAATTCGACCTCGAACCTCATCCAACTCCCTATTAAGTCCTGAGAAAAACTTGAACAGCCTTTTTTGTTCCACAATCTGCTTGTACGTTGCTGCATCTTCTGGACATTTCCATAAGTGAGTCTCAAATAAGTCCAGTTGCTACTAATACTGTGTGAGTGTATTGTAATACTGGGTAACAGACTGCTCTCCTTGGCGGAAATCATGAAGTGTGGATTCAACCTGAAACAGCTCTGAAGTATTTTCAGAGCTGGAGTAAGTCTCTTTGGCTGCATCCCAAATTTCTTTTGTAGTCCCAAACAGCAAGAAATTTTCACCTGTCATTGTTCATGGAATTGATAAGCCATGACATGATCATACTTTTCAATCATCCACTTTCTGAAACTTGGATCTGTAGTCTCTGGCATGGCTGCTGCTCCTGTGAGATGCTCATCCTTTCCTTTTCCACAAATGAACAGAAACACAGATTGTGACCACTGCAAATAATTATGGCCATTTAATTTGTGTCCTGTGATGAGAACATGAGAAGACTCACTGCCACCAAGGTTTGGAATTTCAGAACTGCCTCCTGATTCGGGTGCCATGATGCTGGACGTTTGTGATGTGGCCATTCTGTATTTTGTCATGCTCCAAATATCGCGAAGGAGAAGATAAGGGAGAGGAGCGAATAACGTTGCTGGAAACAGATAAGAAGCAGGCCTGGACGAACACTGACCAGAGAGAATTGGCCAGAGAAAGACGACCTGAAAAACGGAGAAGGGAAGGCCGGAGAGAATCGGCCTGAGAACAGAACAGAGATGGCCAAAGAGGATTGGCCAGAGAGGATCGACTAGAGAGAATGATGGCCAATGACGGCCAGAGAGAGAGAGGCGGCCTGAAGAGAGAGAGGTGGCCTGAAGGGATTAGGGGTCCAGAGAACCTGGCTTTGATACCATGAAGAATTTCAGAATTCTTTCATTGAATAAAATCGGTAATACATCCAAATATATATACAAAACGTCTAACAAAGGAAATAACTAACTAACTTAATTCTTTCCTAAAAATCAGGAAACAGAATCATGAGAGAGGATCACAACTGATGTCTCCTTTATTCCTAAAATACTTTCCTAAAATAAGTTTCCTAACTTTGACTTTTGAATATTCAACAATTGATGATTGTACTTGAGTCACTTGGATATTTTTGCTTAAACATAAATCCGATGTCAGTAATATCCTTCCAAATTTTTGTTCTATGGTAAAGACCTAATTTGGGGTCAATATCAAGAGATTCAGATCAGACAATGCTAGGGACTATTTCAATCAAGTCCTCACTCCATATTTCCAAAAGGAAGGAATAATCCATGAATCATCATGTGTCAATACTCCACAGCAAAATGGAGTGGCAGAAAGGAAAAATGATCATCTTCTCGATTCCACCCGATCCTTTATGTTCCAGAAAAATGTGCCTAAATCACTTTGGGGGGAAGCAGTTCTTACATCTGTGCATCTTATAAATCGTTTGTCCTCTAGGATTTTGGGTTTTAAAAGTCCAATGGACGTACTTTCCTCATTCTATCCAAATCTACGCACTACGAATAATTTGGTTCCTAGGATATTCGGGTGTGTGGCATTTGTCCATATCCATACTCCAAATAGAGCGAAATTAGATCCAAGGGTAGTCAAATGTGTTTTTGTGGGCTATTCTTCTACTCAGAAAGGATACAAGTGTTACCATCCTCCCTCAAAAAGGTTCTATGTCTCGGCTGATGTTACTTTCCATGAAGACAAATCCTATTTCAATGATCCTTATCTTCAGGGGGAGAATTCAGTAGTGGAAGATAAGGACATCTCTTAATCTTCATCCATCAAAACCCGAGTTTCCCCAGCCTCACTCTCCTGTTCCCGAGCCTCACTCCATTGAACCCGAGCCTCACTCTATTGAACCCGAGCTTGACAACCCAAATTCTGCCCTTGAGAATGTAAGATTTGGCAAAGGCAAAGTGTCAAGAAGGAAGAATGCTATCCTAGAATCTGTGCAAGTTCAAGACTCCAACCCAAGCTCTGGAAATGAGGTAACAATTTCTAATCATTTTTCTGAAACCTACATGAATAATGATGATCAGGATCTTCTCATTGCTATTAGAAAAGGAGTTAGAGAATGTGTAAGTCGACCTCTATACTCACTTGCACAATTTCTTTCCTTCGAAAAATTCTCACCATCCCATCAAGCCTTGTCAGCCTAAATACTATTGCCATCCCTATCAATTTGTCTGAGGCTTTAACTAATGAAAAATGGAGACAGTCTATGAATATGGAGATGGAAGCATTGGAGAAGAACAAAACTTAGGAGCTTGTGAAATTGCCTGAAGGGAAGAAACCAATGGGATGTAAATGGGTTTACACCGTGAAATATAGGGCAGATGGTTCAATAGAAAGATACAATGCGAGGTTGGTTGCTAACGGGTATATGGGATTGATTACCAAGAGACATTCGCTCCGGTGGCTTCAACGAATACGGTAAGAGTTTTGTTATCATTAGCAAGAATGCGTTTTTGCATGGAGAACTAGGAGAAAATCTACATGGAGGTTCCACCAGGTTATGGTCATAACTTAGCTGCACACAGTATGTAGATTGAAGAAGGCCTTGTACGGATTTAAGCAATCGCCACGAGCATGGTTTGGAAGATTTGCAAAGGTAATGACAGCTATGGGATATCAGCAAAGTCAAGGAGACCATACCTTGACTGTCAAACACTCATCCTCAGGGAGAGTTACAGTCCTCTTAGTATATGTTGACGACATAATTGTGACGGGAGATGATGATGAGGAAAGGCAGCGTCTCAGTCGATGTTTAGCTAAAGAGTTTGAGATTAAGATGCTAGGGAGGTTGAAATATTTTCTGGGAATCAAGATGGCTCATTCCAAGCAAGGTATTTTCATCTCACAGCAATATGTTACAGATCTTCTCAAAGAAACCGGGAAGACCACGTGCAAGCCAGCGAGCACTCCAATAGATCCAAATTTGAAGCTCGGAGAAGCAGAAGAGGATGTCGCAGTGGATAGAGAGATGTATCAACGCTTGGTGGGGAGACTTATCTACCTATCTCATACTAGGCCAAATATAGCATACACGGTAAGTGTGATTAGTCAATTCATGGATAATCCGAGGGAGGCACATCTACATGCAGCATACCGAGTATTGCATTATCTCAAAGGGACACCATGCAGAGGTATTTGGTTCAAAAGGAATGGAGGAGTGGTGCTTGAAGCGTATACCGATGCAGACTATGCTGGGTCAGTGGTAGATAGACGTTCAACTTCTGGTTATTGCACTTTTATTGGTGGAAACCTTGTGACGTGGAGGAGCAAGAAACAAAATGTTGTAGCTCGTTCTAGTGTAGAGGCCGAATTCCGAGCGATGGCTCAGGGTGTGTGTGAATTGCTATGGTTGAAGATTATTTTAGAAGACTTGAAGATTAAGTGGGATGGCCCAATGAGACTCTACCGTGACAACAAATCTACAATCAATCTAGCTCACAACCTAGCACAACACGATAGAACAAAGCACATTGAAATCGACAGACACTTCATCAAAGAGAAGCTAGACAGTGGCCTGATTTGTACACCCTATGTATCTACACAGGGTCAACTTGCTGATGTACTCACGAAAGGACTTAGTAGTCCAGTGTTTCAAAATCTTGTGTCCAAGCTGGGAATGGTGAACACCTATTCACCAACTTGAGGGGGAGTGTGAAAAACGCAATCTTATTGATTTTGTAAATAGGATATATTAGGAAAGTTTGAATTTTATATTTTGTATCCCTAGGATTAGGGTAATCAGTTAGTTTCCTGATATCCCATGAATAATGGGATAAGGTGTAATCTAGGAGATTCTATTTTTGTGTATAAAACCCTAAGAGGGCCAGCTGTAAGATTATTCAGAAAATAAGAAATATTTTTCTTCTCCTATTTTCCCACATATTGTATGAAATATAGAAGTGAATTGCAGTATAGGTTATTTTGAGACATGTTTTTTTGGGTCTATGCCTTTTTTGTGGTTCTGATTTTTGTAGTGTTTTTGTTTTAGGATCCTTGCCGTCTGTGTATTTGTACTGTTCTTTGATATTACGAAGTTCAATATTTCTTATTAAAAAAAAAGTGGCTGTGAAAATCAGGGATCTTCATCATTGGATTGTGAATTGCTACATCCTACACTTAGAAGTATAATTGGTATCTTTATATGTTAAAAAAATTAACGTATATCATTTATAGTCTTTCAACTCTGTGTTACACAATGCTCGAAAGAAAAAGTAAATTAAAGTTTAGAAAAGAAAAAACAAGTTCTAAATATTAACCTTACTTCTTCTTCTTTCTTTTCAGCTCCTGCAAATAAGGAATTGGACCCAAATGTGCTCCCTACCACAATTGACCCAAGCCAATTAGATGGCTCTTTGAGCAAAGAAAAGGATAACACTGATACAAACTGTTGGACTTCTCCAAGTGGATTGGGATTTATGATCAGAGGAAAGAATTACCTAAAAGACAACTCCAAGGTGGACTTCTCCAGTCATCTTCTTATTATTAGGCTGACTAGTTTGATTTATTGGGAAGTTGTTGTTTCACCTTTTCCTATCCTCTTTAATATCGATTAACTGTACATACTATGTATAAGAGTTCATGGTACCACATTGGTGATTCATATGCATTAGTTCCGTGGATGCTAACATACATACATACATATATATATATATATATATATATGAACATTTTTCAGGTAATGGGAGGAGATCCCCTACTTAAGCTCTTAGCTGTTGATTGGTTCACAGTTGATAGAAGTGTAAATCAGATTGCACTGCATCCCAAGTGTCTTGTTCAGGTAGATTTTCTTATTTCATTTATAGTTTTAACTTATTTTCAGGTAATACATGTAAAACTTAAATTTTGGTACTCCACATATTTTCCATCTTAGCTTTGACATGGACAAAAGTAAATAGTCTTATCTCAATTTATTCTATGAAGTTTGGACTACAGCTTAATTTAATGGATCGGGAATATTTTTTTCTTAATTTGATTTCTTGAAACTGATGTTAGTTTCTCTTATAACAGTATCCTTTTCATATTATGTGGCTTGATTTTCAATTAAACTTTTTAACAATATCCTTTTCAATTCCAGTCAGAAGCTGGGAAGAAGCTTCCATTCATTCTTGTCATCAATCTCCAGGTGTGTGTGCAAATGCCTTGATCCTATGTTTTTACATACACTATTTTCAGGCGATATATTCTTACTCCTTCCTGGTTATAGACTTTTAGTAAAATTATTGTTTCTCATATAAAAATAAAAGGGATACGACAGCGACTTTCACAGTTTTCATGGTTGCACTGGTATACTATTCTCCTCATCATTGGGCCAAAGTCTTCTGAAGAAGATGAATAGAGCAGGGAAGAAAAAAAAAAATCTTGCCAACAAAATTTGAAGTCATATGATCAGCCTGATAATATCTGCTCCGTATAAGTAGGTTTTAAGGTCGATTGAATAAGCGTTCATGTAGCTAGATGTTTTGTCTATATTGGCCTATGAGTAGCAATCAGAAATATTTAGCCTATACCTATGTTGCCTATGAATGTCATCGATAAATATTTAGCCTGTACCTATGTTGAATTACAAGATTTCTTTCTTGTGTGCAAAATGTGGGAGTGAACATATAACTGACTTTTTATTTTCTGGTTTCACCGAATCTTTTGCTTATGAATGGCACTGCATAATATTCAACCTGTAGCCACTTTGTTTTTGAAGATTTCTTTGGTGATATGATTCCTTTTAGCAAAGCATGATGGACATGGTAAATATGGTCTGGTTCTTATTTCAGGTCCCAGCAAAACCTAACTACAGTTTGGTACTTTACTATGCTGCTGAAAGGCCTCCCAACAAGAATTCCTTGTTAGCTAAATTCGTGGATGGCAGTGACATGTTCCGAGATGCCAGATTCAAACTCATTCCAAGTATTGTAGAGGTAGTAGCCTATTATGTGTATAAGATTCAGAGGTTCTGTTGAGTCCTTGTGGCATTGATATGTTTCTCTCTCAGCCGCATGTAGTTTATACTGTTTAAGTGAATGGTGAAGGGATATTGGATGGTGAAGCGTGCTGTTGGAACGAAAGCTTGCTTGCTGGGAAAAGCCGTCACTTGCAAATACTTCAGACAAGATAATTTTCTAGAGGTATGTCATTTCCAATACGAATCATGAAAACTAGACTAAGTTGTTTTGGCTGTAATTTTTTCTGGAGGCATGTGATTTCCAATATGAATCATGTGAACTAGACTTAGTTGTCTGCAGAAAAAAGGTCACTTAGACTGGACGGACATGATTGGTTTTAAGATGATTCACCTACTCTCTCTTAAATCTTCTTCCAACTCTGGCTCAAATCATATTCATCTATGCATGACTGTCTAGTCATTTTAGGATATTCCTTTTTGTTTTCTTTGTGGTTGTTTTTTTTCTAACCTTTTTTTTTTTTTTTTTTTTGCTGCAATACTTTTAGGACATTCCTATTTTGACAAGTTCAGTAGCTGCTTTAGACAAACTCAAAAAGAAATCATTTATTTTTCTGTCTTTACATGTAATAATTATATTAACTTGTAAGATAGAACTTATTTGTTTTTTATTTAGGGATTTGTTAAGACTTAGGTTCAGAATTTGAGAATTCACACAGCAAGTGAGAAATTGGAAAGGAAACAATTGGATTGAATTGATTAATGTGGCGTTTGGTTCATCGATTCAAATCATGTGATTAGAATCATTTTCGATTTACGTGTAATTTTTGTGAGAGAAAATACTGTAGAGAACCACGAACCATGATTTGAATTAGGGAACGAATCTAGGTACCAAACGGACTCTAAGACTT
The DNA here is from genome assembly GCF_000414095.1 of Morus notabilis. NCBI lineage: Eukaryota > Viridiplantae > Streptophyta > Magnoliopsida > Rosales > Moraceae > Morus > Morus notabilis. Next base: position 179,917 of record NW_010365775.1, read on the forward strand.
CAATTATCGAAGGAATTACAGGAAGATATGGGGGTGTTCGAGTGACCCCTTGCATTCCCTAGAGCCTAAAGCTGACAATTATAGAGAAGTTGATTCCTGCCTCTATGATCCCCTCCCTCTGGTTTTATTCTCTATTCTCTAACTAACCGTTTCCCTCTCCCCCCTCTCTTCTTCCGAGGCTCCTCTCGGGATCCGAGTCGTTATGTGGGAACTTCCCACAGCAGCCAGCCCCCCAGCTCCTTGCACTACTTCCATATCAGCACCCCTTTTCCCTCTAACAGATTCCACCTCACCAGCCTCCACATCACCTCTAACTGCCACATCAGTTCGACCACCTTTAGGCCTCTTCCTGGCATAGGTGAAACGTAATGGAGGTCTAGGGTGCCCATGAATACCCCCGGCCCAAAGATGCACCTTGGCCACAAGGTGGAAGTCTGGAAATGCTGCTTGTATGCGGTCGAAGTTTTCCCAACTGTCTTCGTGGTTTGGCAATGTATCCCAATGTATGAGGACCTCTAATTCTGAAGTAGAACCACGTGAAGCTTGGCGGACTCCCCTTAGCGCAGCCGGTTTAACCTGGAGTTCCATATCCGGAGTAAGCTGAGGTGGCAGAGTAGCATTCGGAATGGCAGAGCCCAAGGTGCGACGCAGCTGCGAGACGTGAAAAACGGGATGTAGGGCAGCAGACTCTGGGAGTTTCAAGCGATATGTGACTTGGCCTACTTTGGTGAGCACTTCAAACAGGCCGTAGAAGCGAGGCGCAAGCTTCTCATTGCGACGTTGCACTAGTGATTTCTGCCGGTAGGGACGAAGCTTGAGGTACACGAAGTCCCCCACTTCAAAGGAAACATTTTGGCGAGAGCCATCTGCTTGAGCCTTCATCTTCTGTTGAGCCCGCAGCAGTTGCTGCTTTAGAAGGTCCAGAGTGGCATCACGATCCGCTAGTTGCTGGTCGACAGTGGCCACAAGGAGAGTCCTATACCATAATGCACTAATGGGGGAAGGTCACGGCCGTAGAGTGCGCAGAAAGGGGTCATTTGTGTGGCGGTGTGGAAGGAAGTATTGTACCAATACTCAGCCCAAGGCAGCCACTTTGACCATTGACGGGGCGTATCCGATGAGAAACACCAGAGGTAGGTCTCAAGGCACCGATTCACCACTTCGGTTTGTCGATCCGTTTGAGGGTGATAGGTTGTGCTCCGAGCCAAGGTGGAACCTTGGTGTTTGAACAACTCCGTCCAAAACTTGCTCATAAAAATCCTGTCGCGATGGGACACAATAGTGCGAGGAATACCGTGTAGTCGGACCACTCTGCGAAGAAACTCGTCCGCCACCACCGTCACGGTGAATGGGTGCTTGAGCGGAATGAAGTGGGTGTACTTACTAAGGCGGTCGACAACGACGAGAATGGTATTGTAACCCTCCAACTTGGGCAACCCTTCAATGAAATCCATCGAGAGATCTTCCCATACTTTGTCCGGCAGGGGCAGGGGCTGTAACAATCCACTGGGGGCCAAGGTATCGTATTTGTTATGCTGGCAGATCGTGCACTTCACGACATAAGCCTCTACGTCCTTCTTCATACCGAACCAATACCAATCGGCAGCCAAGCGTCGGTAAGTCTTGAGCAAGCCCGAGTGTCCCCTTGCCACCCCATCATGGTACGTTTGTAACAGGTCAGCCACCAAACGAGAGTCTCATGAGACTACTACTCGCCCCTCCTTCATGAGGCGCCCTTGCTGTAAGGAGATCCCCGGATGAGCTCCCGAATCAGCCTGAAGGTCCGCAATTATGTGTGAGAGCTTTTCACCTAAGGCATTGTGCCGATGGAGCTCTTCCGAAAAAAAACCTAAGGCATTGTGCCGATTGAGCTCGTCCGAATCGAGCTCAAAGACCGTTGTCAAAAGCTGGAGTTCTGCAGAAGTGGGGAGGCACGAAAGCACGTCCGCGGTCTTATTCTCCAATCCGGGGCGATATTGAATCTCAAAGTCAAAGCCTAGGAGTTTGGACAGCCAGCGCTGGTGGTGTTCACTGACAACCCGTTGGTCCTGCAGGAACTTCAAACTTCGTTGGTCCGTGCGGATAATGAAGTGCCTCACGATAAGGTATGGCCGCCACTTTTGCACCGCCATCACAATGGCCATAAGCTCTCGCTCGTAGATTGACTTAAGGCGAGCTAAATTGGAAAGAGCTTGGCTAAAGTAAGCAATCGGTCGCTGGTCCTGCATCAACACCGCCCCAATCCCTACACCCGATGCATCTGCCTCCACCACAAATTCACACGAGAAGTCCGGCAAGGCCAGCACGGGCACTGTTGTCATGGCCGCCTTGAGTTTGTGGAAGGCATTTATGGCTTCTGCTGACCAGCAGAAGCTGTCTTTCGTTAGCAAGTTTGTTAATGGCCAAGCGATGGAACCACACCCCTTGAGGAACTTCCGATAGTAGCCTGTTAAGCCCAAAAATCCCCTTAGTTCCCGTAAGTTGGTAGGTGCCGGCCAATTGACCATGGTAGCGATCTTGGTTTGATCCGCTGCCATTCCCTCCTTTGAAATGATATGGCTCAAGTACTCCAAGGTGGATTGCTCGAAGCAGCATTTCTTTGCATTCACGTACAGGCTGTGCTTCGCGAGCTTAGTCATCACTACCTCTAAATGCTCGACGTGCTCATCCAATGACCGGCTATACACCAAGATATCATCAAAGAATACCAAAATGAATTTCTGGAGAAAGGGCCGAAATACCTCGTTCATAAGAGACTGGAAAGTAGCAGGAGCATTAGTGAGCCCAAAGGGCATGACCCAAATTCGTAGTGCCCATCGTGGGTGCGAAAAGCTGTCTTCGGCACATTGTCACTGCACACCCGAATTTGGTGGTAGACCGACTTTAAATCGATCTTCGAGAAAATGGTAGCACCATGTAGTTCGTCGAGGAGCTCATCTATCACCAGTATAGAAAAGTGATCTGGCACGGTCTCTCGATTTAGGGCTCGATAGTCGACGCAAAACCAACTCCCGTCCTTCTTGACAAGGAGAACCGGGCTGGAAAACGGGCTAACGCTCGGTTGAATGATTCCCGCAGTGAGCATTTCTGCCACCAACTTTTCAATCTCGCTCTTCTGCGCCTGCGGGCAACGGTAAGGTCGGACGTTTATTGGGGAGGTCCCTGCCTTCAGTGGGATGGAATGGTCCTGCAGTCACGGTGGGGGAAGGCCAGACGGCATTTCAAAAATAGCGGCATGCCGCTGTAGCACCGCTTGCAGGGCGGCTGGGATTGGTTCCTCCGCCACGTCCCTTGGCTGTTGTTCAACCGAAAACATTCCCAATTCCACCCAGAACCCATGTCCTTCCTGCTTCAATGCCCGCATTATGTTTTTTAGGGATACTGGAGACTTATAGAGGCTGGGGTCTCCCTGCAATACAACTGGGGTCTCGCCGATCTTGAACTTCATCAAAAGAGCCCGCCAGTTGACCGCCACGGCCCCAAGCGTCTCCAGCCACTGCATGCCAAGAATCACGTCCGCGCTGCCCAGCTCCAATGGAAGGAAATCCTCCACAATTTCAACATCTTGGACGGTCAAAGCCACTCTGCGGCACACTCCCTCTCCTTTGACTGTAAGGCCGGTGCCCATTACCACCCCATAGCCGCCGGTGGTATCTAGCCCCAATCCTAACTTCACCAATTCCATGGAAATGAAATTGTGGCTGGCCTCGCTGTCGATTAGGATCACCAGTTCCCCCCCTTTAATCAGCCCCTTGAGCTTCATCGTCCGAGGTGTGGTCAATCCAACCACGGAATTCAGGGACAATTCCACTAGTTCGTCCGCTAGGGCATCCTCTCCCGTCTCCGCTCCCTGCTCACTGGTTTTCTCACCGTCGGTCTCTTCTCCACTGACCATTAGGACTTGCAATTCCTTGTTGGGGCAGCGATGGCCAATCGAGTACTTGCCATCGCAGCAGTAACACAAGCCTTTTTCTCTCTTCGCTTGTAGCTCGGCGTCCGTCAAATGGCAGAAGGGGGAAGACGGTGCACTCATATTCTTCTCAGTGGTTGGTGTGGAACGTGGTTGGGCCAATGATCCACTTCGTGTCGCTACAACAGTAGGGAAGAGGAGGTCCTTGGGCCAGGGGAACTCTAGTGGGCTAGGCCATGGGAACTCTAGTGGGCTTGAGCTGGAGGTTCCTGTCCTCCACTCTTTAGGCCAACTCCATAATTCGGCCCAGCCCAGTAGGTTTTAGCATCCTAATTTCAGCCCGAATCTTTGGTTTGAGCCCCTTAATAAAATTCCCTTCCAAGACTTGCTCGGGAACTCCCGCCAACGGTGCCACCAGCATCTCAAATTGCCGGCGGTACTCCCTCACGGTGGATTCTAGCCGGAGAGCTAGGAACTTCTCATAGAGGCTCCCTTCTTGCGACGGCCTAAATGGCTCCAGAATAATCCGTTGTAGCTCCGCCCATTCTCAGATCACGCGTCGGCTGTCTTCCCACTGAAACCAGGCAAGCGCCTCTCCTTCGAGGCTGACCACTGCCACCTCCAGCTTCTCCGGTTTAGAACTCAGTTGAGAGCAAAGTATATTTCTGCTCGGTGTAGAACCTTCACGCTGTCGTAGAAGCTCTTCCAATTTTCAAATCATCAGTTCCATATTCCTCTCTAGCTTGGGAATCTTCTGTAAATCCTCGCGAAACGTCTCCTGAAGTTCTCCCTTGAACGCCTCCAGATCGCGTTGGATTTCTTTGCGAACTCCTTCCGCTTTCTCGTCCAATCTCTTAGCCGGTGCCATCCCAAGACTTGCTCTGATACCACTTTGTTAAGACTTAGGTTCAGAATTTGAGAATTCACACAGAAAGTGAGAAATTGGATAGGAAACAATTGGATTGAATTGATTGAGACTTCAATTATCGAAGGAATTACAAGAAGATATGGGGGTGTTCGAGTGACCCCTTGCACTCCCTAGAGCCTAAAGCTCGTCTATGACAATTACAGAGAAGTTGATTCCTGCCTCTATGATCCCCTCCCTCTGGTTTTATTCTCTATTCTCTAACTAACCGTTTTCCTCTCGCCCTCTCTTCTTCCGAGGCTCCTCTCGGGATCCGAGTCGTTACGCACTTCCCACAGCAGCCAGCCCCCCAGCTCCCTGCACTACTTCCATATCAGCACCCCTTTTCCCTCTAACAGACTCCCCCTCACCAGCCTCCACATCACCTCTAATTGCCACATCAGTTCGACCACCTTTAGGCCTTTTCCTGGCATAGGTGAAACGTAATGGAGGTCTAGGATGCCCATCATATTTTATTTTCTTCCATACAAATAGGTTGCTTCAAGCATACAAAAATCTCAACTCTTAATAATGAACTTAATTTGTCATCTTGGTCGCAAGTGTGATACTGATGTTTGCCTTGGGTGGCGTGTGATGTCTCAGCATGTTTGCACTTAGATTACAGTCATGTCTTATAGTTTTCTGACCTTTGGTTGCTGGTTAAAACCCTAAGGGCCCGTTTAATTCATGCGTTCAAATAAGTGATTCTTGATTCTGGTATTTGAAATTCAAATTTTTTGTGAGAGAAAAACATTGTAGCGGAATCAAAACTATGAGTTTAAATGCATGAAACAAACGGGCCTTAAATCTTGCTGGACTTTTATGTAAGGACCTTCTTTTTATTCAATACTAGGACTATGCATCATTAGCTTTGCCTTTATCGAAACAACATTCACATGCATTTTTGGTGATCTACTATGAAAGTGGCAAATTAAGCATTAAATGTCTGGATTGTTATTGGCCTTGTTATCTGTTATGCAGATTGATGTTGACATTGGATCATCATCAGTGGCAAGGAGTGTTATTGGCCTTGTTCTGGGATATGTCACAAGCCTAGTAGTTGATCTAGCAATTTTAATAGAGGTTTGTGTGTTTTTACTGTACTTCTATTTTCACTTGTGTTTCGTCTTTGACTTGGAATTCAGGTTCTCTGGAAAAAAAAAAGGCTAATTTTCACTTGTGGTGATGTCATTATTGGTTTTTCAACCAGTTAGAGATTGACGTGTAAAACTGGGGCTCCCTGTAGCATAAATTGTGCGTCCTAAAGTTAACATGTGAATCCATTATCAGAAGTGGTGATATTGTTTAAGTTCTAGTCTTTAGTTGTTGTTAGTTGTAGTTAATAATAAACTCGAATTATAGCTTAGGTCGATAGTAGTTGGTAGATGCTAGAACTTTTTAACACGTTAGGAGTATATTCAAGCTCTTGTGTGGTTGATCGCTTACTCAAATACTTTTAAGGTTGAGTCTCTAACAGTGATGCCTGCAAACTGAAGCAAGATGTTAATATTTGCTGATTGCAGGCAAAGGAAGAGGAAGAATTGCCGGAGTACATTCTTGGAACTGTTCGGCTAAATCGTGTTAGGCTCGACTCTGCTGTACATTTGGATGTTTGAGCTTGTTTCGACCTTCTTAATCATCTTCGTCCATACGGTTATAATTTTACTTGAATGCATACCATTTTTCCATTGTTGCCCACAGGCCAGTGTATATTGTACAGCAGATTATCCTACTCGCACAATCAAGCCATAGATGAATGAAACCTTTGTTGTCTTCCAAACGCTTGACATTGAAATTCACTTCCTACTCATTTTTCAACAATATATTGTGTACTTTTCATTATTGTTCAACATTAGCATAACCTACCTGTTCATTCGTCAACATTTTATAAGAATAAAACGAGTGTTTTTATTTATTAATTTTGGCTAAGATTAAACAAGATTTTATTTTTGTATTTATTTTGAAGATCTAGATTGAATCTCTTCTGAGTTTTGCCTGAATATGCTGGCAGCAGAAACGTGTTTGAGAAACACCGAGTGTAAATTAGAAGGGGTTGAGTATCTATATCTCCACTGTATTTTTTTATTTTATTGAAATGCCACGTTTTATCCCGTGTTTTCAGGTGTGTCACCACCATTCCTAGGTTCTAAATTTAACGTTAGACTTTGACATGATTGTCTGATTTAAGATTTGAAAAAGACGATATTAACAGATCTCAAAACAGCAGCTTGGTGAACATAGCTGTTGTTGTTGTTCTTTTTATTTTTTATTTTTTATTTTTAATAATAGAGTAAAATCAACTTCATAGTTGACATTGTCCTTTTTTGCACCTTAAATTTAAGCAATGGGTTTTAATTATGGTAGTCTCAGGAATTTCAATAGTCAAATAAGCATTAAGCTACGATCAAGAAATAATTACATAAAATGTGCAAGTTTTGAATCTAAAAATGTCTGCTTATATATAATATTATAAAAAGGCCTACTTCTTAACAATAAGGAATATGTAATGTCGAATATGTTCTTATTATTTATTGTGGGCATTTTTTTATATGGTTATTTTTTGTTTAATGACTGATTTTTTCTGATAATATATTACATGTTGACTTTTTTTTTTTTTTTTCTCTCCAATTAATATTGTGTAATATGTTTCTGATTTACATATTGACTTTCGTAAGTTTATTTTTGAGTTTTGCTCTTTGTTTTCCATGAAGTGTTAGTGCTGTGCATTTTCCTGGGTGATTCCCGTTTAAAAGTTATTTTGCATTAGCTTTCTCATTTCATCATTTCATCTGTTTGAACCTTTTTTTTTTTTTTTTTTTTTTTTTTTTTTTTTTTTTTTTTTTTTTTGCGATCGAGTTCAAGTTGAGAATTGCATCACATGTTGCCTCATTTTTCTTCCATTTTATCCCTACTAGCGATAAATGTAAATGACATTGAGAATAATGCTTGAGGAAAAAGAGACAAATATTCTTTAGAGTGTATGGATTTAGATTTTTATCCTTTACTTTGATTAATATGTTTTTTAGTGTGATAATTATATTAATTAAAATGGTATTAATTAAGAGTAAGAGGTAAAATTATAGATTCATACATTGTAAGAATAAGTTTAGCAATTTTCTCTAATGCTTGTGAACGTGTGTACAATCATATGAAAGGTGATTTATCAATGGGATAAATTCATTAATAAACAATTGAAGATAAACATAATTGTTGCATCTCTAAAACATTAGTTTTGATTATGTTTTATGCAATATTAGATTCCCATTCAAAGTCTCAAAAAAACCTTTCTTGAGATAATTGTTGCAATATTAGATAAACATAATTTCTGTTGATGACGCCTTTTTATTAATAACGATGTTTTTCAAATTACTACACACACACACACACACACACACATATATTGACGTTATTATAGTTCTTTGGTCGTTATTCTGATGAAGAGGTAATTTTTTGTTGGACATGTCGTTGTTATCAACAAGTTGTCATTTTACTCGCTCATTTTCTATAGCTTCATTATTCTAAATATTTCAATATATCTGGTAATGAACTTTTTCAAGATTTGATCACTTGTGCCTCGTGTTTCTAACATTTTACAATTCTGTTTTCATCATCGTAATGAAGATGTAAATATAATGAAAAGAGTTTCAATTAATTATTTCGGATAACTTTGATTTGTTTCTAATGAATTCGTAAAATATCATAATTCAACCCTTTAGTTCATTCGCGCTCATAATGATTTATTTGTCAGACTGAAACAGTAAATTTCTTTTGTACAACACGTTCATTTTTATAGTGATTTTTTTTTTTCTCATAGCAAACACGGCATAACCATATAATGATATGTGGTAATGATATGTTTATTTTCATAATGAAATATCAATATTTAACATGTCATTGTTATAAGAGTAAAATAGTTACACGTAAATTCATTTAACTCGTATCATTATCATACTTACATTATCATTATGGTAATGCTTATTCTCTTAGTTTATAGATATGTTAAAACTTATAAATCTTTATCTGTCATTAAGGTAATGATGATTCAAATGCACCACAAGACCATACAAAAAATCTCGAAGGGCAGTTTCTTTTTTCGCTGATGTGGATTGTCATGAAATCTTTAATTATCCTTATCTACTATAATGATCTCAACTGAACAATTGAGATAATTTATAATTTTTCATTCATGGAGACACGATATGTAGAGATCAACAAATTTATATGTGGCACATTCCCATTCACAATTATATCAAGTACTATTGAAACTACATATCATGAAGCCAATATTAACTATTTAGAGACTTCTATCTATATGTATAAAAATTGTCAAGCAAAATAATTTGTTTATACTTAATTGATTCATTTATTAAAATGTTTATCACATCCTAAAAAATCACAAGGTAATACTGTTTGAGAGCAAATATGAATAATTTTCTAAAGTTTTCCTTATATTTTCCACGATATTAATATCTGTTCGGAAATCTCTTAAATTTGGAGGATTCAAATCACATGTCTAATTTTTAGTAGCTCAATTAGTGTCTAACTAATCATATTATGATACATTATTTAATACATCTAAATATTAAAACATAGAAAAGTTTGTTAAAAAGTATTTCAAATTTTTTAAATGACGTGGCACAATTAATTGCTTAGACATGGTTTGAGACACTAATTTACAAAGAATATTAAACCATGTTATTAAATTGTAATTTTTAGAAACAATAAGCTGTTTGTAAAAAATAAAAAAATAAAAAAGAGAAGATTTTGTAATTATCCTATTAAATACCCAATCTCGCATCCATCACCATTTTGCTTTTGCTTTTGCTTTCTGCGTCTGTTTGTTCAAGCAAAACAAAAACAGTAATATGAAAGGATGCATAGGATAATATATAAAAGAAAAAAATGAAAAGGGTCCCTTTTCTTCAATCACTTTACTAATCTCTACCTAATCTCAATCCTTGCTTTATTATTTATAGTTAACTCATCAAGCATGATTGGTGCCTTTGCTAGTAAAAATGTCGAATAATTCTTTGTTTTATCAGTTTCTGCACCGAAATTATTTGACCAATGTCTCAACCTTCTTTATTTATTAATCTGAGAAGGTCCAAATTGTCCCTAGGTCCATTCTTAGCATAACCCAAATCCATGGACATCACTGGTCTTTTCGACTTCTTGTGTTGCCAGCTATGAACACAATCCCAATCTAAAAATTAACGGAAAAGAAAAAGAAGTGGTCCTAAGCTTGTCTAATAATGTAATTTTCTTTCACAAACTATAACAAAGTAAATATGTTTTTGCTGTACTTTCCCATTTATTAGATGAGTATGATATCAAATCAAACACAAGGTCCTAATAATCTTGACCCAAATGGGAATCCAATTCGAGTGCCTTTCTTTTCCTAAAAAGATGTGTTCTCTTTCTTCTTAGCCTACGGCCATATTGGTCGGGCGGTGTCATTTTCAATCCTTCTTTTGGGAAATTTCATTGATTTCTTTTTGGGTAGGGTAAATAAAAAACTGCCAAATCTATTACTATTAGGTTTTTGTTTGTTTTTTTCACATAAAATTTTATCATAGACACGTTGTTTTGCACTTATATTGTCTAGTGGTGTCAAATGGGCCGGGCCGTCCATAGATGTCCCGGCCCAGCTCGTAACAGTGTCGAATTCAGTACGGCCCGGTACGGTATTATTACGGGCTGTGCCGGCCCGGCATGTTTGACGGGATAGGGCCGGGCCTCGGCTTCTCAGCCCGTTGCCCAAGCCCGTGAAGGCCCGTGGCCCGGCCCAAGCCCAATTTAGCCTAAGCCCGGATTCGGCCCTTGTTCGGCCCGGCCCAGGCCCGCAAAAAAGCCCTCCAGCCCATTCTGATTGTGACTATTGGGCCCGCGAATGGCCCAACGATCACAATCCGAAAAAACCCCAAAAAATCCCTATAAATACCATTTAATTCCACCCTAAATCCCACACAACAATTTACTCTCAACTTCCCATCTCACTCTCATTCTATCTCTCACTTGTTTCTTTGATTTTGATTCTAAGTTTTTTTTCTCGCGATTATTCATTTCTTGCTCTTTCATTTATAAAGTTCAAGTTCAATCAATTTCCAAAATATGGTGGCATCAAACTTCTCTGATTTCACTGCTCTTCCCGAGCTTGGTGATGAATCATTTTTCGAGGATGAAATGATGCCTTCCAACCCCACCCCCACTGAACCAGAAAATGCCCCGGTTGATAATGCTTCAGTGCACAAAGAGGAAGTTGGAGAACGCACCAGGGGAAAAAGACCGTGAACTTCTCTTGTATGGCTGCATTTCACAGAGGAGCCCCGACCAAATTTAAAAACAGGTGAAATGAAAATTCGTGCGGTATGTAAGTATTGTAAAAAACACTTTTCTAATAAAAAGGGTGGGGGAATTGTGTTGGGAATAGTGTCTTAGAAGCATGAGATGTAATAGGATATTTATTATTTATTTAATAAAAGAGTTTATTCATCATTTTATGTGCACATATTTATGAATATTTTATGAATATCAAATGAAAATTCTGTGATTATTTATGTAACCTTAAACATTGTATATAAGTGTTATATACGAGAGGATAATGTTTAAGGATAATAATAAATAACGTTGTTCATAATGAATTTAATTAAAGTTCAGAATATTTAATTAAAACATTATTACTACATGTCATTCCCATTTAGAAAGGAACGGTGCTATCCGCACTGTTAATATGGTGAGATATTGAATGAGTGTATTTCGCATAATGAGATTATGTGAAACAGGGAGACAGACACAATATGAATTTCTAATAATTTCCGTTAAAGCATAGAAATTCTAATTGAGTCTACCGATGGTCATATATAGAATGATCTTAATCCTGAGTTCTTAACAAACTTCTATTTATGGATTTGTGTCTTTTGATTTACTCGGTACGGATTCCGAGACCCTGAATCATATTCCTTGTATTTTGGAGACATGATGAAGTAGGTAGCCGGGAATGTTATTATACGAGATGGAATCCATTCATTCTTGAGAAAGAAGTAGATAAATAATTCTCTTGAGTGTTGATTCGGTACTTGGATTAGTAAGAGCGCTCTTTTAGAAGTAATTAATGTCTATAATTTTGAGAGTTCAATTCCAAGTTTATAGTGGAATAACTATTAGAAATAATAGAATTAACTAATTAATTAAAGTGTTTAATTAATTATTAACTTTATTGGAGCTCGGTATTATAGGTCCATTAGTTCCCGCGTCGCCCTTGTAATTCTACCAGACACAAAGGATAAAATGGTAATTTTAGAATTATGGAATTATAAAATTAAATACTCGAAAAATAATTAATTGATAATTAATTATTATTTAAATAATGTGATTATTTAAATTTGAATTTGAATTGTGAACATAATTTAAATTTATCATTTTAAACTTATTTGATAAGTTGTTCAATTTAGAATTCAAATTAATTAAAGTTTCACTTAAATTCGAATTTGAATTTGAATTAAAATTGGACTACAGGATAAATGATGATTTTCTCTTCATTCCCTATCTGTAATTGGCGCCACACAAAGGGATGAAAAACCATAGGGTGGCCGGCCACTTAAGGGATAAGGTGTAGGAGATTTTTTGTTCCAAATTCAAATAGGAGATAGAGATTTGATTCCTTTTTAAAGTTTGACTTCTACTCTTTAAATAAGAGAATGATAGAAAATTGTGAATACAATTTTTGAAACATGGTTTTTTGCCCTAATTGTTAGTGTGGCCGAAATTCTCAATAGAAAGAGAGAGGAAAATTTTTTCTCTAAAAAAATTTCACATCGTACATGCGCTGGTGTTTGTGGAAATTCAAGTGTTTTGAAACCTGTTTTGTCTCACGTGTGCCCACACACACGTCTACGTAGAATCAAAGAATTGACGTGGAAGACTTTGGTTTTCTAAACACAAAGATCGGAGAAAGGATTGTTTGTGGTCAAAGAACTCAAGTTATCATCCGAGTCGGCTTCCAGGTATTTTTCCTAATTAAGTTCTTGACATATAAATTAATGTGATTAATTTATTCGTGCATAAATTAATATAATCTATAGAGTATCTCAAAAGTTTTATGAAAATTTTTGTTATACACGATCCGCCTCCCCGCCACGCTTCCGCATCCGAATTCGATTCGGCTACCCTCAATTGGTATTAGAGCGGTCTATAGACGATATTAAGTTATGCTTTGATTATTTGATAATCAAAATTGATATATCAAATATGTGATATTTAATTATGTATGTATGTGATGGGTAGGCACTTGCATTTATGGATGTTTATTTTAATTCATGTTGATGAATGTATGGATGGGGGATTTGGTCGTTAATTATATGGTTCCATGGATCGGTTATATTCATTCATTAATAAATTATTTGTAATTTAATTCAGGATTAGAATTATTGTAACTCTTGGTTTTGGGTAGAATTAAGGTTTTGATTTTGAATCAAAAGGAGGCCTTATAGATTAAGTTTGAAGCTTTTGATGATGCCCAGAAACTGCCCAGAAAATTTTCAGAAATCGGCCAAAGGGCGTGCCCCAGCGCACAGGCAGCGCGTGTAGGCGCGTAGTCAGACCGCGCGGGCGCGCACAGCGCACGGCCAGAGCGTGCCCTAGTGCGGCCAGCGTGCGTCCCAGTGCGTGGAGAGTCCACGCGGGTGCGCGGTAAGACCACGCGTGCGCGCACAGCGTTCGCCCATCCCGCGTGCGCACGCACACCCATGTGCGCGGCTGGCAGCCCAGATTCGGTAATTGGACCCCGAATGGACCCGAGGATTTCTGAAACCCTCGTAATGCGTGCTGACGGACCCGAAAAAGTTCCGGACCAAGGAAGGTGAAATCCAACCCGAAGACAAAGAATGAAGTCGAAGAATAAAGAACTCAAGAATCGAAGACCCGTTGACATAACGGAAAAATATTATTATTGTAATTATTTATTTATTCAATTGAGTTGTAATTTATTTTTCCATGGGACCCGGTCAAATCCATCTCAATAGCCGATTGCATATATTTATATTTTATGTTGATAATTATATATTATATGTCCATGCATATAACATGTCATATAAATATAATCGTGCCTACTCATATGTTTTATAACATGCCATGCATATACGCGCATTTGTTATTATTTATTTTATTTATTATAAAAGGGTTTTAGAAAAATAAAATAAAATAAGAACCTTGCGCTAAAATCAATTTAATATGATTAAATTGATATAAGTTGCAAAATTGATTTGCAAAATAATATTACATGTGAAATTCAATTTAAGAGTTAAATTTTATAATTTCACATATCTGAAAAATAAATTGTTTATTTTTCGATTTGAAAACCATGAGATGTTTTTTCAAACAAAATACATAATGAGTGGGAGAGGGGTGTATGACAATATGACCCACTAGTCTCCGCCGTTAGCGCAACATCGTGAGATCCGGAAAGGGGCTTTCCGGCGACATGGAATCGCCCTCCTAAAGGAGAGTGTTCTTGCCGGATCAATAATATGGTTGGCTTCCTAGAGATAAGATTTCAAGATGTATTTTTGAATTGACTACCCAAAGGTAGCAATCCGGAGTTAAGTCTATGTGATCTGTAACAGTGGGTCACACTCATAAAATATAATCAAATCTGTTGGTTATATTTTGACTAAAAATAACGGTAGTTAATAAATATGAAAATATGAGATATTTTGACTATATTTATTAACTGAGAATAGTTTCGGTCTAATTGGCATATAACTTGACTACCCAAAGGTACACTTTATATGTGAAAAATTAGCTTATCGTTGGCACCTAAAATTGAAACATGATTTATGTATTTTTCATGTGCTTCATGCATCATATTTAATTGTGCCTAAATTAACATGCCTTGATATTCATGCACATAAATTGATTAGATGAATATTCTATTTATTTTCAGCAATATGTCAAATCCTATTATCACACTACTTGCGACTGAAAAACTAGACGGTGATAACTATGCTAAGTGGAAAAGTAACATGAACATACTGTTGCTCTGCGAAGACTACAAATTTGTCCTAGTAGAGGAATGTCCTCAAGAACCCGCGGCTAATGCATCCAAAACCGCAAGGGAGCCGTATGATCGCTAGATCAAGGCCAATAACAAAGCAAAGTGCTTTATGTTGGCCAGTATGAGCGATGTGCTTCGCAAGAAGCATGAGGAGATGTAGACTGCTTATGAGATAATGGAGTCTCTAGAAGCCATGTTCGGTGCTCCATCAGAAAAGCTCATTTGGATGTTGTAAGGGCTTTCATGAATGTCAAGATGAAGAAAGGATCTTCGGTTAAGGCACATATTTTGAATATGATTGATCACCTCCATGATACGGAGCTCAATGGTGCCAGATCGATGAAGCCACCAAAGTTGGCATCATCTTGGAAAGCCTATCCCCTGATTTTCATGAGTTCGTGAACAACTTTGTTATGAACAAGAAAAAGTCCAACCTCACTGAACTCATGAATGACCTGCAAAACTTCGAATCCACCAACAACAGAAGGGGAGGAGAAGCAAATGTTGTTGTTGCAGGTGGCTCTGATAAAAATAAAAGAAAGAACCAGAACCAAGGGAAAGGGAAGAAAGGAAAGAACAAGAGACCCAAGAAGGCTAAAGGCCGCATCTAGAAACCCAAAGGAAAGTGTTTCCACTGCAATGGCGAAGGGTACTTGAAGAGAAACTATCACAAGTATCTCGAGGAGCTGAAAAAGAAAAAGGAATAAGGTAAATCAGATTTACTAGTCCTTGAAGCATGTTTAGTAGAAGGTGATACATCGGTCTGGATAATTGATTCGGGAGCAACTAATTATGTTTATTTTTCTTTGCAGAGTCTCAGTTCTTACACCGAGCTAGCCGATGGGGACTACACGATGAAAGTGGGCAATGGCGCAAGAGTTTCGGCAAAAGCAGTGGGAGAAGTTAGACTTCGATTTAGGAAAAATAAATTTTTAGTTTTGAACAATGTTTATTTTATTCCAAACATTCGTCGAAATTTGATTTCTGTGGCTAAGTTATTTGAACAATTATTTAAAGTTTATTTTGATAATGAATTTGTTCATATTTCTCGAAATGGTTTAAATATTTATTCTGGACGTCTGGATGATGGTTTATATTGTATAAAACCAATACCTAACTCACTACTTAATACTGAAATGTTCAGAGTTGCCAAACCTAAGAATAAAAAGTAAAAGATTTCTCACGATAACAACACATATCTGTGACATCTTAGGCTTGGTCATATTAACCTAAATAGGATTGAAAGACTGGTAAATGATGGTCCTTTACGCGAACTAAAAGTTGG
Organism: Morus notabilis; assembly: GCF_000414095.1. Classification (NCBI taxonomy): domain Eukaryota; kingdom Viridiplantae; phylum Streptophyta; class Magnoliopsida; order Rosales; family Moraceae; genus Morus; species Morus notabilis. The sequence goes on from NW_010365775.1 coordinate 196,067, forward strand.
TGGGCTTCCGGTCTGTGAATCTTGTCTGGAAGGTAAAATGACCAAGAGGCCTTTCACAGTGAAAGGAGAAAGAGCTACATAACCCCTTCAGCTGATGCATTCAGATGTATGTGGACTGTGAAATGTCCAAGCTAGAGGAGGTTACGAATATTATGTCACCTTTATTGATGACTATTCAAGATATGGTTATGTTTACCTAATGCAATGGAAATCTAAAACTTTTGGAAAGTTTAAAGAATTCCGAGCAGAAGTTGAAAAATAATTAGGTAAACCAATCAAGACACTTCGATCAGATCAAGGGGGAGAATACCTAGACCAAGAGTTCTGGGATTTCTTGATTGAAGAAGGTGTAGTATCCCAATTGACTACACCTGGTACACCACAGTAGAATGGTGTAGCTGAAAGGAGAAATCAGACTTTGCTCGACATGATGAGATCAATGTTGAGTTATTCTTCATTGTCTACTTCATTCTGGGGTTATGCCCTAAGAACAGCTGCCTACATTCTGAATAGAGTACCATCTAAGTCTATTCCTAAAACACCCTTAGAGTTGTGGTGTGGTCGAAAACCTAGTTTGAGACACGTGCGCATATGGGGGTGTCCAGCACATGTGCTGAAAGGAAAGACTAGGAAGTTGGAACCCAAGTCAGAAGTATGTATGTTTGTAAGATATCCTGATAGGACGAAGGGAGGTTTCTTTTATAGTCCTGAAGATCAAAAGGTGTTTGTATCGACAAATGCCACTTTTCTGGAGCATGACTATATGATAGATTTTAAGCCCAGAAGTAAAATAGTATGGAAGAGTTACTTTCCGATGAGATCGGACCACAGCCGATAAGAGTTGTCGGACCACCCAGAGAAAAGACCACAGTTCCTGATCAGACTCCTAAGGCACGTCGTCGTAGTGGGAGGGTAAGCATGTTACCCGACCGGTATACCGGGGAAGCCCAAATCGTCACTGCTGATGACGATAAGGTGGATCCATCGACCTTTAAGGATGCGATGGATGATTTTGATAAGGAAGAATGGCAAGCAGCTATGAAACTCGAGATGGAGTCTATGCACTCTAACTCAGTCTGGCAACTTGTAGATCTATCCGAAGGGGTAAAACCCATTGGATGCAAGTGGATCTTCAAGAGAAAGAGATGAGCGGATGAAAAAGTAGAGACTTACAAAGTAAGGCTAGTGGCAAAGGGTTATACCCAAAATGAGGGAGTTGACTATGAGGAAACTTTCTCGCCAGTAGTCATGCTTAAGTCCATCCAGATACTCCTGGCCATTGCAACATATTTTGACTATGAGATATGATAGATGGATGTCAAGACAACTTTTTTGAATGGCTATCTTGAGGAAACCATCTATATGGATTAGCCAGAGGGTTACATAGAGGAAGGCCAAGAGCAGAAAGTCTGCAAACTGTAGAGGTCCATTTATGGATTGAAGCAGGCTTCTAGATCATGGAACATCAGGTTTGATGAGGCTATAAAGTCTTATGGATTTGATGAAAATATTGATGAACCATGTATCTACAAGTATAATAAAGAGGGGAAAGTGGTCTTCTTAGTTCTTTATGTCGATGACATCCTACTCATTGGGAATGATGTGGGATTGATGACAGATGTAAAGGAGTGGTTAGCCAACCAATTCGAAATGAAAGATTTGGGAGAGGCAAGCTATGTTCTTAGGATTAGGATTATTTGAGATCGCAAGAAAAAGCTCTTGGCGTTGTCACATGCATCTTATATAGACAAAGTGTTGTCTTGGTATTCGATGCAGAACTCCAAGAAAGGGAATTTGCCTTCTAGGCATGATATTCATCTTTCTAAGGAGCAATGTCCAAAGACCCCACAACAGGAAGAAGATATGAGATGGTATCCCTATGCTTTGACCGTCGAAAGCCTTATGTATGCCTTGTTGTGTACAAGACCAGATATCTGTTATGCGGTGGGAGTGGTCAGTCGCTACCAGTCCAACCCAGGATTAGATCATTGGGTTACAGTAAAGTGTATTCTCAAGTATCTTAGGAGAACGAGAAACTATATGTTGGTATATTCCGGAGAAGATCTGTCTCTTACCGGATACACAGATTCTGATTTCCAATCGGGTAGAGATAGTTGACGGTCGACATTAGGATCTGTGTTCATTCCTAATGGGGGAGCCGTGGTATGGAGAAGTATAAAGTAAAAGTGTGTTGCTGACTCTACCATGGAAGCTGAATATGTTGCAGCTTGTGAAGCCGCAAAAGAAGCTACATGGCTTAGGAAGTTCTTATCTGATCTGGAAGTTGTTCCAAATATGGATAAGCCAATTAAGCTCTACTGTGACTACAGTGGAGCAGGGGCTAATTCAAAGGAACTTAGAAGCCATAAGAGTGTGAAACATATAGAAAGAAAATATCACCTGATCAGAGACATTGTGGATAGAGGTGATGTAGTGGTTCTGAAGATCACGTCAGAGAACAACCTTGCTGACCCGTTCACCAAGACATTGCCATTGAATGTATTTGATCGACACTTAGATGGATTTGGGATTAGAGACATGACACAATTGCTTTAGAACAAGTGGGAGATTGTTGGGAATAGTGTCCTAGAAGCATGAGATGTAAAAGGATATTTATTATTTATTTAATAAAAGAGTTTATTCATCATTTTATGTGCATATATTTATGAATATTTTATGAATATCAAATGAAAATTCCGTGATTATTTATGTAACCTTAAACAT
>NW_010365775.1:199261-248527 GCF_000414095.1 Morus notabilis
AGTTTAGAAGTAATTAATGTCTATAATTTTGAGAGTTCAATTCCAAGTTTATAGTGGAATAACTATTAGAAATAATAGAATTAACTAATTAATTAAAGTGTTTAATTAATTATTAACTTTATTGGAGCTCGGTATTATAGGTCCATTAGTTCCCGCGTCGCCCTTGTAATTCTACCAGACACAAAGGATAAAATGGTAATTTTAGAATTATGGAATTATAAAATTAAATACTCGAAAAATAATTAATTGATAATTAATTATTATTTAAATAATGTGATTATTTAAATTTGAATTTGAATTGTGAACATAATTTAAATTTGTCATTTTAAACTTATTTGATAAGTTGTTCAATTTAGAATTCAAATTAATTTAAGTTTGACTTAAATTCGAATTTGAATTTGAATTAAAATTGTACTACAGAATAAGTGATGATTTTCTCTTCCTTTCCTATCTATAATTGGCGCCACACAGAGGGATGAAAAACCCTAGGGTGGCTGGCCACTTAAGGGATAAGGTGTAGGAGATTTTTTGTTCCAAATTCAAATAGGAGATAGAGATTTGATTCCTTTTTGAAGTTTGACTTTTACTCTTTAAATAAGAGAATGATAGAAAATTGTGAATACAATTTTTGAAACATTTTTTTTTGCCCTAATTGTTAGTGTGGCCGAAATTCTCAATAGAAAGAGAGAGGAAAAGTTTTTCTCCCAAAAAATTCCACATTGTGCATGCGTTGGTGTTTGTGGAAATTTGAGTATTTTAAAACTTGTTTTGTCTCACGTGTACCCACACACACATCTACGTGGAATATAGAAATTGACGTGAAAGACTTTGGTTTTCTACACACAAAGATTGGAGCAAGAATTGTTCGTGGTCAAAGAACTCAAGTTATCATCCGAGTCGGCTTCCAGGTATTTTTTCCAATTGAGTTCTTGACATGTAAATTAATGTGATTAATTTATTCATGCATAAATTAATATAATCTATACAGTATCTCAAAAGTTTTATGAAAATTTTTGTTATACACGATCTGCCTCCCCGCCACACTTCTACATCCGAATTCGATTCGGCTACCAACAAATTGGTCATCTGGATAGACATTGGAAAGTATGTCTACCGTTGCACCATGGTGGGAGTGTGGACTCCCGCCAACAAACACTATCACTCACATCACAAGGGTTGTAAAATTTTACATGCGATGCACAACGTGCTCGTGAGGTACTAGTTAAATTTCTAACTAGTGCCGAATTACCTCTTTCTTTTGCAGATGATGCGTCGTTTGAAGAATTCAGGCCTTCTGCCCACAATTTAAATGGGTACGTAGAAACACAACTCGTTTTGATTGCATAAAAGTGTTTTATGCAATGAGACAATCTCTTGTTGATAATTTTAGGACTTTAAATGCTACTGTATCTTATACTTCTGATCTATGGGAGGGGTGGAATAAAACTAGATATTTATGCGTCACAGCGCATTATGTTAATGATGAATGAGTTTTACAAAAAAGAATAATTTGTTTTCGTTTATGTCCATATCATTATAACACATCAGCTATTTTTAGTACAGTAATGGAATTTTTTGGGTTTTATGGGATAGAAGATAAAGTTTTAACTATTACTTTTGATAATGCGTTAGCTAACATGGCTGCAATTAACATGTTTAAATGTCGTTTGAAACCAGCGGTTTGGGGGGGGGGGGGGGGGATTTTTCATCAACGGTGTGCGTGTCACATAATAATTTAGTAGTTCAGGCAGAAATTGAACATATTTCAGCTAATCTAACAAATATTAGAGAATCTTTATCCATCATATCGAGTTATGGAGCTCGGCTATAAGAATTCAAAAAATATTATACGAACAGTCAGATGCACCTAAGAAAGTTCCCAACTGACGTGAGACATAGGTGGAATTCTACCTATTGAAGGAGTGTATTACGCATAATGAGATTATGTGGAATATGGACACAGACACAATATGAATTTCTAATAATTTCCGTTAAGTATAGAAATTCTAATTGAGTCTACCGATGATCATATATAGAATGATCTTAATCTGGAGTTATTAACAAACTCCTATTTATTAACAAACTCCTATTTAATTTACTCGGCATGAATTTTGATACCCTGAATCCTATTCTTTGTATTTTGGAGACATGACGAAGTAGGTAGCCAGGAATGTTATTATATGAGATGGAATCCATTCCTTCTTGAGAAAGAAGCAGATAAATAATTCTCTTGAGTGTTGATTCGGTACTTGGATTAGTAAGAGTGCTATGGTTCATGAATGTGTTTTATGAATCACTATCCATTAGAGAATCAATGGTACTCAAGGATAGAGAGATTAACGGATTTTACCTAGCTCTAATTATGAATTATTTATGGAGGATTGATCTATATGCAGTGACTATATAAAATAGACACTTCACAGTTTAGAAGTAATTTATGTCTATAATTTCGAGAGTGCAATTCCAAGTTTATAGTGGAGTAACTATTGGAATTAATAGAATTAATTAATTAATTAATGTGTTTAATTAATTATTAATTTTATTAGAGCTCAGGATTATAGGTCAATTAGTCCCCGCATCGTCCTAGTAGTTCTACCAAACACAAAGAGCAAAATGAGAATTTTAGAATTATGGAATTCTAAAATTAAACATTCAAAAATAATTAATTGATAATTAATTGTTATTTAAATAATGAGATTATTTAAATTTGAATTTGAACACATCTAGACTTATCAATTTAAACTTATTTGATAAGTTGTTCAATTTAGAATTCAAATTAATTTAAGTTTGACTTAAATTAGAATTTTTATTTGAGTCAAAATTGGACTGTAGGATAAATGATGATTTTCTCTTCCTTCCCTATCTGTATTTGGCGCCATAGAAGGATTAAATCCTCTATAGGTGGCCGGCCATAATGGATAAAATAGAATAGGAGTTTTTCTTCCAAATTCAAATAAGAGATAATTAACAAGCTTTATCTTGGAGATAAAGATTGGATTCCTTCTAGAAGTTTCACTTCTGCATTATAAATAAGAGAATGATAGAAAATTATGTGATAGAATTTTTGACCTATTATTTTTAGTGTGGCCGAAATTCTCTTAGTGTGGGAAGGAAAAATTTTTCTCCAAAAATTCCACATCGTGCATGCGTTTGTATTTGTGCAAATTCGAGTGCTTAGTCTAACCCATTTTGTCTCAGGTGTGCCCACACACACATTTCTGTGAATTCTAAGAATTGACATGGAAGACATTAGTTTTCTAAACATAAGGCTTTAGAGCAAGGATTATTCCTAGTCAAAGAACTCAAGTTATCATCCTAATCAGCCGCCCGGTATAATTCCTAATTGAGTTCTTAATAAATAAATTAATGTGATTAATTTATTCGTACATAAATTAATATAATCTATAGAGTATGTCAAAGATTTTATGAAAATTTTTGTTATACATGATCTGCTACCCTCACGCTTCAGCATCCGAATTCGATTCGGAAACCAATGATTGGTATCAGAGCGGTCTATAGACGATATTAATTTATGCTCCGATTATGTGATAATCAAAGTTAATATATTAAACATGTGATATTTAATTATGTATGTATGTGATTAGTAGGCACTTGCATTTATGGATGTTTATATGTAATTCATGTTGATGAATGTATGGATGGTGGATTTGGTCATTAATTATATGGTTCCATGGATCACATTAAATTCGTTCAAATTAAATTATTTATAATTTTATTCGGGATTAGAATTATTGTAATTCTAGGGTTTGGGTAAATTAGGGTTTTGATTTTGAGTTAGAAGAAGCCCGAAAAATCACCTTATGCAGCCTCGGACACCCAGCCAGAAAACTGCCCAGACTGCCCTAGCACACTGCCCCGCGCATGCCCAGGACAGCCCCGCGCGAGCGCCTAGACCACCTAGTGCACGCGCCAACACACGTCCAGCGCGCGCCCAGATGCGCACCGGCACACACTAGTGCTTGCATGCCGAAGGACCTAGAAGAGTTCCAAACCCTAAAGTAAGTGGAATTCAACCCGAAGACAAAGAACGAAGCCAAAGAATGAAGAATTCAAGAATCGAAGACCCGTTGATGTAACAGAAGAAAATAATTTTTGTAATTATTTATTTATTCAATTTGGTTGTAATTTATATTTTCCATGGGACCCGGTCAAATCCATCTCAATAGCCGATTGCATATTTTATACTTATATTTATTTGGATGATTGTATAATATATGTCCATGCATATAACATGCCATATAGATATAGTGTGCCTACTCATATATTTTATAACATGCCATTCATACACGCGCATTTATTATTATTTATTTTATTTAATTAAAAGAGTTTTGAAACGATAAAATAAAATAAGAACTATACGCTAAAATCGATTTAATGTGATTAAATTGATTTAAGTTGCAAAATAATGTTATATGTGAAATTTAATTTAAGAGTTAAATTTTAGAATTTCACATATCTAAAAAATAAATTGTTTATTTATCAGGATTTGAAAAACATGAGATGATTTTCAAATAAAATACATATTTACAAAATAATGAGTGGGAGACGGTTGTATGACAATACGACCCACTAGTCTCCACTGTTAGCGCCACACCGTGAGATCCAGAGAGGGACTTTGTGGTGACATTGATACGCCCTCCCAAAGGAGAGTGTTTTTGCCGGATCAATAACAAGGTTGGCTTCCTAGAGATATGATTTCAGGATGTATTTCTGAATTGACTACTCAAAGGTAGCAATCCGGAGTTAAGTCTATGAGATCTGAAACGGTGGGTTACACTCATAAAAATATAATCAAATTTGTTGGTTATATTTTGACCAAAATAACGGTAGTTAATAAATATGAAAATATGAGATATTTTGACTATATTTATTAATTGAGAAGAGTCTCGGTCTAATTTGCATATAATTTGACTACCCAAAGGTACACTTTATTTGTGAAAAAATTGAATTATCGTTGGCACCTAAAATTAAAACATAATTTAGGTATTTTTCATGTGCATCATGCATCATATTTAATTATGCCAAAATTCACATGCCTTGATATTCGTGCACATAAATTGATTAGATGAATATTCTATTTATTTCTAACAATATGTTGAATCCTATAATCACACTACTTGCGACTGAAAAACTGGATGATGATAACTAAGCTAAGTGGAAAAGTAACATGAACATACTAGTAGTCTGCGGTGACTATAAATTTGTCCTAGTAGAGGAATATCCTCAAGAACCCACGACCAACGCATCTAAAACTGCCAAGAGACTTATGACCGCTGGATCAAGGCCAACAACAAAGCAAATTGCTATATGTTGGCTAGCATGAGCAATGTGCTTCTCAAGAAGCATGAGGAGATGGAGACCACTTATGAGATAATGGAGTCCCTAGAAGTCATGTTTGGCGCTCCTTCAGAGAAGGCTCGTTTAGATGTTGTCAGGGCTTTCATGAACGACAAGATGAAGAAAGGCGTTTCGGTCAAGGCACATGTTTTGAACATGATTGATCACCTCTATGAGGCAGAGCTCAATGGTGCCAGGATCGATGAAGCCACCCAAGTTGGCATCATCTTGGAGAGCCTATCTCTTGATTTTCATAAGTTCATAAACAACTATGTTATGAACAAGAAAAGGTCTAACCTTACTAAACTCTTGAATGACCTGTAAAACTTTGAATCCACCAACAAAAGTAGGGGAGGAGAAGCAAATGTTGTTGTTGTAAAAATAAAAGGAAGAACTAGAACCAAGAAGAAGGGAAGAAAGGGAAGAACAAGAAGGCTAAAAGGAAGAGCTCCGACCAGAAGCCCAAAGGAAAGTGTTTCCATTGTAATGGTGAAGGGCACTGGAAGAGAAACTGCAAGAAGTATCTAGAGGAGCTAAAGAAGAAAAAGGGACAAGGTAAATCAGATTTACTAGTTCTTGAAGCATGTTTAGTAGAGGGTGATACCTCAGCCTGGATAATTGATTCGGGATTGAATGATCATGTTTGTTTTTCTTTACAGAGTCTTAGTTCTTACACTGACCTAGCCGATGGGGACTTCACGATGAAAGTGGGCAATGGCGTAAGAGTTTCAGCAAAAGTAGTGGGAGAAGTTAGACTTCATTTTAGGGAAAATAAATTTTTAGTTTTGAACAATGTTTATTTTATTCCAGACATTCATAGAAGTTTGATTTTTGTAGCTAAATTATTCGAACAATTATTTAAAGTTTATTTTGATAGTGAATTTGTTCATATTTCTCGAAATGGTTTAAATATTTGTTCAGGACGTCTAGACGATGGTTTATATTGTATAAAACCAATACCTAACTCACTGCTTAATATTGAAATGTTCAAAGTTACCGAACCTAAGAATAAAAAGTAAAAGATTCTCACGATAATAACACATATCTGTGGAATCTTAATCTTGGTCATATTAACCTAAACAGGATTGAAAGACTGGTAAAGGATGGTCCTTTACGCGAACTAAAAGTTAGTGAGCTTCCGGCCTGTGAATCTTGTCTGGAAGGTAAAAAGACCAAGAGGCCTTTCACGGTGAAAAGAGAAAGAGCTACAGAACCCGTTCAGCTAATACATTCGGATGTGTGTGGACCGTTAAACGTCCAAGCTAGAGGAGGTTACAAATATTACATTACCGTTATTGATGACTATTCAAGATATGGCTATGTTTACCTAATGCAACGGAAAGCTGAAACTTTTGGAAAGTTTAGAGAGTTCCCAAAAGTTTTAGATTTCTGAGCAGAAGTTGAAAAACACTTAGGTAAACCAATAAAGACACTTTGATCAGACCGAGAGGGTGAATATCTAGACCTGTAGTTTTGGGATTTCTTGATTGAAGAAGTTGTGGTATCCTAATTGACTTCACCCGGTACACCACAGCAGAAGGGTGTAGCTGAAAGGAGAAATCAGACTTTGCTTGACATGATAAGATCAATATTGAGTCATTCTTCATTGCCAAGTTCGTTCTGGGGTTATGCCCTAAGAATAGCTACCTACATTATGAACAGAGTACCATCTAAGTCTATTCCTAAAACACCCTTAGAGTCGTGGTGCGGTTGAAAACCCAGTTTGAGACCCGTATGCATATGGGGGGTGCGCGACACATGTGCTGAAAGGAAAGACTGGGAAGTTAGAACTCAAGTCAGAAGTGTGCATGTTCATAGGATATCTTGATGGGACAAAGAGATGTCTCTTTTATAGTCCTGAAGATTAGAAGGTATTTGTGTCGATAAATGCCACGTTTCTGGAGCATGACTATATGATAGATTTTAAGCCCATAAGTAAAATAGTTCTGGAAGAGTTACTTTCTGATGAGATCGGACCATAGTCGGCAAGAGTTGTCGGACCACTAAGAGAAAAGGCCATAGTTCTTGATCAGACTCCTGTGGCACCTCGTCGTAGTGGGAGGGTAAGCAGATTACCCGACCGGTATAGTGGGGAAGCCCAGATCGTCACTGTTGATGACGGTAAGGAGGATTCATCGACCTTTAAGGATGCGATGGATGATTTTGATAAGGAAGAATGGCAAGCAGCTATGAAACTCGAGATGGAGTCTATGAACTCTAACTCAGTCTGGCAACTTATAGATCTACCAGAAGGGGTAAAACCCATTGGATGCAAGTGGATCTTCAAGAGAAAGAGAGGAGCAGATGGAAAAGTAGAGACTTATAAAGTGAGGCTAGTGGCTAAGGGTTATACCCAAAAGGAGGGAGTTGATTATGAGGAAACTTTCTCACCGGTAGCTATGCTTAAATCCATCCGGATACTCCTAGCCATTGCAGCATATTTTGATTATGAGATATGGCAGATGGATGTCAAGATAGCTTTTCAGAATGGCTATCATGAGGAAACCATCTATATGGATCAGCCAGAGGGTTACATAGAACAAATCCAAGAGCAGAAAGTCTGCAAGCTGCAGAGATCCATTTATGGATTGAAGCAGGCTTCTAGATCATGGAACATCAGGTTTGATGAGGCTATAAAGTCTTATGGATTTGATGAAAACATTGATGAACCATGTGTCTACAAGTACAAGAAAGAAAATAAAGTGGTCTTCTTAGTTTTTTACGTCGATGACATCCTACTCATTGGGACTGATGTGGGATTGATGACAGATGTAAATGAGTGGTTAGCCAACCAATTCCAAATGAAAGATTTGGGAGAGGCAAGCTATGTTCTTGGGATTAAGATTATTCGAGATCGCAAGAAAAAGCTGTTGGCGTTATCACAGGCATCGTATATTGACAAAGTGTTGTCTAGGTTTTCGATGCAGAACTCCAAGAAAGGTAATTTGCCTTCTAGGCATGGTATTCATCTTTCAAAGGAGCAATGTCCAAAGAAGCCACATCAGGAAGAAGATATGACAAGGTATCCCTATGCATCAGCCGTGGGAAGCCTCATGTATGTCATGTCGTGTACAAGACCAGATATTTACTATGCAGTGGGAGTAGCCAGTTGCTACCAGTCCAACCCATGATCAGATCATTGGGTTGCAGTGAAGTGTATTCTTAAGTATCTTAGAAGAATGAGAAACTATATGGTAGAATATTCCGGAGAACATATGTCTCTCACCGGATACACAGATTTTGATTCCAATCGGATAGAGATAGTCGACGGTCCACATCTGGATCTATGTTCACTCTTAAGGGAGGAGTCGTGGTATGGAGAAGTGTAAAGTAAAAGTGTGTTGCTGACTCTACCATGGAAGCTGAATATGTTATAGCTTGTGAAGTCGCAAAAGAAGCTACATGGCTCCAAAAGTTCTTAACTGACCTGGAAGTTGTTCCAGATATGGATAAGCCAATCAAACTTTACTGTGACAACAGTGGAACGGTGGGTAATTCAAAGGAACCTAGAAGCCATAAGAGTGCGAAACATATAGAAAGGAAATATCACCTAATCAGAGACATTATGGATAGAGGCGATGTAGCGGTTCTGAAGATCACGTCGGAGAACAATTTTGTTGACCCGTTCACGAAGACAATGCCACTAAATGTATTTGATCGACACTTAGAAGGATTTGGGATTAGAGACATCAGACACCTGCTTTAAGATAAGTGGGAGATTGTTGGGAATGGTGTCCTAGAAGCATGAGATGTAATAGGAAATTTATTATTTTTTTAATAAAATAGTTTATTCATCATTTTATGTGTATATATTTGTGAATATTTTATCAATATCAAATGAAAATTCTGAGATTATTTATGTGACCTTAAACATTGTATATAAGTGTTGTATGCGAGAGGATAATGTTTAAGGATAATAATCAAAAAATGATGTTCGTAATAAATTTAATTAAAGTTCAAAATCTTTAATTAGAACATTACTAATACATGTCATTCCCATTTAGAATGGAACGGTGTTATCCGCACTGTTAATATGGCGAGATATTGACTGAGTGTATTACGTATAATGAGATTATGTGAAACAGGGACACATACACAATATAAATTTCTAATAATTTCCATTAAGTATACAAATTCTAATTGAGTCCATCGATGATAATATATAGAATGATTTTAATCATGCGTTCTTAACAAACTCCTATTTATGGATTTGTGTCTTTTGATTTACTCGGTACGGATTCTGAGATCCTGAATCCTATTCCTTGTATTTTGGAGACATGCTGAAGTAGGGAGCCGGGAATGTTATTATACGAGATGGAATCCATTCCTTCTTGAGAAAGAAGCAGATAAATAATTATCTTGAGTGTTGATTTGGTACTTAGATTAGTAAGAGCGCTATGGTTCATGAATCTGTTTTATGAATCACTATCTATTAGAGAATCAATGGTACTCAAGGATGAAGATATAATTAGAGAGGTTAACGGATTTTACCTAGCTCTAATTATGAATTATTTATGGAGGATTGATCTATATGCAGTGACTATATCAAATGGACACTTCACAGTTTAGAAGTAATTTATGTCTATAATTTTGAGAGTGCAATTCCAAGTTTATAGTGGGGTAACTATTGGAATTAATAGAATTAATTAATTAATAAAAGTGTTTAATTAATTATTAATTTTATTAGAGCTCAGGATTATAGGTCCATTAGTCTCTGTGTCGTCCTAGTAGTTCTACCAGACACAAAGGGCAAAATGAGAATTTTAGAATTACGGAATTCTAAAATTAAACACTCGAAAATAATTAATTGAGAATTAATTGTTATTTAAATAATGAGATTATTTAAATTTGAATTTGAACACATCTAGATTTATCCATTTAAACTTATTTGATAAGTTGTTCAATTTAGAATTCAAATTAATTTAAGTTTGACTTAAATTAGAATTTGAATTTGAGTCAAAAGTAGACTGCAGGATAAAGGATGATTTTCTCTTCCTTCTCTATATGTATTTGACGCCACCCAAGGATTAAATCCTCTATAGGTGGCCGGCCATAATGGATAAAATAGAAGAGGAATTTTTGTTCCAAATTCAAATAGGTGATAATTAACAAGCTTTATCTTGGAGATAGAGATTGGTTCTTCTAGAAGTTTCACTTCTACACTATAAATAAGAGAATGATAGAAAATTGTGTGACATAATTTTTGACTTATTATTTTTAGTGTGGCCGAAATTCTCTTAGTGTGGGAAGGAAAACGTTTTCTCTAAAAATTTCACATCGTGTATGCGTTGGTGTTTGTGAAAATTTGAGTGTTTATTCTAACCTGTTTTGTCTCAGGTGTGCTCACATACACGTCTTCGTGGATTCTAGGAATTGATGTGGAAGACTTGGGTTTTCTAAAGACAAGGATTTGGGGAAAGAATTGTTCGTGGTCAAATAACTCAAGTTATCATCCTAATCGGCCGCCATGTATAATTCTTAATTGAGTCTTAATAAATAAATTAATGTGATTAATTTATTTGCGCATAAATTAATATAATCTATAGAGTATGTCAAAGATTATATGAAAATTTTTGTTATACACAATCCGCTACCCTCACGCTTCCGCATTTGAATTCGATTCGGAAACCAACATACTGCACTCTTTTTTCCTTCACTGAGGTTTTGTCCCGATCACCCTACGGGTTTTACTTGGCAAAATTTTTAACGAGAGAATCATTTATGTGCACTGATTCGTATTATCTCAATTCAATAAAATCACATCTTTTGGGGGCATATGATATATATATATATATATATTTTTAATTAAATTTTGGAAAAAAATTTACAAGGGCCAGGGCCCATGCCCGGCCCTGACCCTTATGGACTAGGCCCGCGGGCCTGGACCGGGCCTGAGCTTTTCTCCTCAAGCTCGGCCTTGGCACGATCCTGCACTGTACAGGGCCGTGCCAGGCACGGGCCTAGGGTCGGACGTGCCGTGCCGGCCCGGCACGGCACGTTTGACACCTCTAATATTGTCAAACAATTTTTTATTAACAATTTAATAAACTTTAGCGATTTGATTTATGAGTTTTCATGTTAAAAATAGTATACCTACAATACAAATGCACTTCTATTTATAGATGAAAGCGATAAAATTTAATTAAATGACTAAAGTGACTTATTTTTCCTTGTAGGGTAAAACAAGGTATCTGCAGTAAAAAATTTTCATAATTTTTTTGTTCCCTGAAATATGCATTGGTGGTCTTGGAAGAAATTATGCTATCGAAATCGGAGGGTGGTTTAGGTTTTCGTGATCTCAGTATTTTCAATCAGGCCAATTACAATCCCTTCTAATGGCATGCAAGAATGGAGAGTAGCCGAGTTGATGAATCCAGCTTTTATTGAACTTTCAAGTTAAAATTTAGAGCTGGTCAATAATAAATTCCTGCAAATAGAAGTTGAGCTCATAAGGTCTATTCTAATTGGCCGATTCAAAGGTGCAGAAAGACTGGTATGGCATTTTGACAAGCATGGCAATTATACAGTTAAATCTGGTTATTTTGTAGTATTACAGGTCCGACAAGAGACAGACTCATCCTTAAGGAGTGCCGATCGTTAGTGGTGGAAATTCCTGTGGCACGTATTTGGCGAGCTTTTAATGATATTCTCCCAACTTGGGGGTATTTGTTTCTAAAATGATTTTAGACGAAAAATATAGCAGAAGAGGAACAGATTGGATCGAGCACAAACCTCTATAAATTATATTAATTTATATGTTGAACAAATAATCATATTATTTCACTTACTCTGTTGGAGCGATTAGATCAATAACTTTGATTCTTTGACTATGAATTAATTGCTCCGGTATAGAAAAACATGAGTACTCCTCATCTGCTCCTTGATTCTGCAAAGCATGTGTGTGGACACAACCTAAGATTAATCGGGAATGATCACTTAACTAATTTCTCTTCTACTAATCTCAACACATGAACAAGGTAGAACTGAGAGTGGAAGAACCCTTCTTATCATTTTTCCTTGGGTTAGACACCCATTAGGAGTAAATTACACGCTAACCAGTAGCATGTTACACACCTATAACTAGGGACAATCAAAAATTTGTGTTCTCTAATATTATATTACCACTTATTTCACTACAAGAAATGGGGCCTTTAGTGACAACAAAAGTTGTAGCTAAAAATTAGATTTTGGTGATTATAACAATTTTGGTGACAACATGTCATCGTAAAAAGTCGGTTGTTAAACATTTTTTTTTAGTGGCGATAGCCTGTTGTTGTGAAATTATAGCGACTACATGATGTCATTCGAACTAATGGAAAATAACGTTAGTAAGACGTTTAATGACGAAAGTTACAAAATTTTTGTCGCTAAAACTTTTAATTTTTTTTTTAAATTAAGTTAGTTTGTAGGGATTTTATTCACAACATTATCGTCGCTAAAAACTTATCATTGTCATCTTTAGCGACTAGTATGGTTGCTAAAAGTTTTAAAAAAAAATCAATTAGATTTTAATTAGTTTTAAAATGATTTTATACGCACTAAATTATTTTTATTTCAATTTATATTTTTATCAAAATATTTGTACTTATTTATTAAAATATTAAATAATATATTAATATTATTAGTATAACGACCACTCACGGATTGTTGCAGTTGTCTTAACTTTTAAATATTTATCTCTTAAAAGAATGCAGAAAATAGATAAACTTGAAATAATTTACTTTGCATAACAAAATGAATGACTTAGAGAAATCCTAGAATTTTTTTTTAAAACAAAAAAAAAAACTTTAAACTTCCTCAAAGAAAAATAACCTTCAGGTTCAACATAATTATTAAAATTCATACTGTGAAATAAACTTAAAAAGTCTAAAGTATTCTTCAAATAAAAACCACCATAAACTAAAGTTTCAAAACAATAAAAAAATTGTAACATTATTTAAAATTAAACACTTTCATTTCATGATTAGTTCTCCCGTTTTCCCATCACGCATAGCTCGCATCCGCTCCAAGATTCTCTATGGCTACATATATCTTACTCTTTAGTTTGTCTGCAACATGAATTAACATATATAAGCAAAGGCTTAGTAAGATACTTAAATCTCACAATGTAATGAACATTTTTATTCATCATATAATAAATGTCATCATAAGAACAAATATTTTTGAACATATTTTTAACTTTAAAATCCATCATATATTAGGCTCAGCATTGTACCGTCATAGCACGCGTAGGTGAGAGTGTACTTACCTAAACGCCTTACTTACCCTTTTTAAACTTTCCAATAGTGTCGCGACGAAAGAGGTCATCGGGTGCTCGCTTCTAGAACCATTCATGCCATAAATCATAAATAAAATTACTAAAAAGCCTTAACAACTCACCAAACACATCGATCACGTTAAAACAGTGTCTAATAGACCCTTTTCATCATTTATTAACATCAAGGCATAAAAATCCATCAATTATACAAAATTACAAAACTTAACAAAAACTGGCAATCTGACCTTTAGCCCTTTAAAAATTCATAACAAATCATATAGAACTTGAAATGATCTAAAATTGATAAAATGAAAATAGACATTCAGAGCTTTCCAAGGATACTAAATTTGCTAAAGAAGGAGCCTGTTTGGTCCCTCAAACACTGTTTTAAAATCAGATCATGGAAAAATTCCAGCAATGGTAAATTTTGAAAATACAAAAATAAATTCATTAAAGATGTAATCAACTCCAACTACATGCCTACTTTAACCAGCCCTAAGATATGTTCCTAAAACATCCAAATCACACATTCTATAAAAATCCTCGTGACAAAGCAAATTAGAAACATCAACATGACCATCGAAATTCACATATCTTGCAATTCGAATCCAAAAACAATATCCTAACTCATGTTTCTATTAAAACAGAGTTAAAACATAATAAGAAACAATAATTGATAACAATAACATAAATCCTAACATGTCTCTCAAGAATTAATCAAAATATGTAGACACAAAACACACAAAGTAACAACCGGATCATTCCTGATTATCTAAAATAAAAACATGCAGCCATGAGCATTAAAACCTCACCTAAATCACATATATCTTCCCTCAATAATCAACCAAAGCCAAAGAAAATTATTCATCATCTCTTTAAACTAATACAGCCAACACCAAAGAAAATCACCAAATAATCTTGAATACTAAGTTAAAGATGGACCATACCTTGAAATCTTCTTGATTGTGGCTTGGAAGAACCAAAGGTTTACAACAGGGTTAGAAGGATAGAGGTTGGTGGCTGATCTTGGAGGCTCTATATATATATATATATATATATATGAAAGAGAAGATGAGAGAGACGTGAAAGAGAAGATGGGAAAAGATTAGAAAACTGAGGAAGGAATAGAGCTGGCTGCTTAAAAGAAAAGAAAATTTTCAGATCAACATGCATATAAAGAGAAATTACCCGCAAATAAATTTTGGGATTAACTTGGATGCTAGTTGGCTTAATTTAGGTGATTTATAGGCTGTCATTGAAGCAATTAATCCAAAAACATCCACACCAATTACTCACCTCCTTTCCATTCCTCTTCCCACACACTGATCACTCTCTTTATTGACCATTACAAATCCAAATTATATCTGATAAAGCTATATAAACGAACTATAAATATGTCATCTTTCATCCTATCATGCGTGTGTGTACATATATATATATATATATATATATATATATATATAGATACAAACGTTTGTCTACCAATTGCAAATAGGCCAAATAAGAAAGACAGAATGCAATATATATCAAGTAAATGAAAAATATTTAGTAGAGCTCTAATGAGTTGATTGGCAGCCCATGCACTTAAATCCAATCAACTACCCACCTAAACATATTTGTTTCTTAGAATAGCGATTGATTGAGCATATATGTGAAATATCAACGGAATAACAAGCTCTTTTAAAAAATAATAATAATAAATATCACATATCATATATTTCCATCAAGTAACCACAAAATAAATTATGTACGTATGTCAGTGAAAAAAAAATATCATCAATTGTAGTATCACACAAATTCATCAAATCATCAAAATAAAACATGAAATCACATAAGATTTTCATAAAAAGGCATAAACTTGTGTTTAGCATCTCGAGTTCTCGTTGCGTTCACCTATAACAAATAACTCAATGTGATGTTAGATTTAACTAAATATAACGCCATAAAATTATTCAACTTAATTCCTAACATCTATTTCTAAGAATTTTATCAGTTTAGAAAAATGGGTGTTACAATTAAATAATGAATAATAAATAATAAATATATGCATACAAGAGTCATATCCCCAACGTACTAGTAAGCGTACCTTTACATAATGTCAGGATGTCCCCTTTTGGTACATCAAATGATACAAGTCAACCATACGAGTTTATCATTCATTTCAAGATTAAATGATCACATATAACTCATCAAAAGTGAATTGTTTTATTCAAATGAAATTGTAAATTAAAACAACTTAATTTTAGTCCGATCCAATATAGATTCCATCCCTACAAACTATATCAATGTCTCTACTCATGGAGTCTCACTCCGACGATTAAGACAAGTTGTCTCCGTTAGGAAGTAGACACCATAATAATGTTAACATGAATAAAGCGCCCAACTTTATTCCTTAGATTGCGGATCATATATTTAGACTATCATCTTTAGATTCATGTCTTCTGCGTGTTCTTCTCATTATATGCATAATCTAAAGAATTAGAGTGATAATCTCAGACTTTAAGTTTGCTTATTATACATTCAATTAATATGAACGTAAAAAAGAGGACAATACATAAATATATTAAATAAATAAATTTTATTGATATTAAAAAGTCATAAAGGTATTGTTATATTTATTCCTAGGTGCATAAACTCTAACATCTCTATCATTCTCCCTCGGGGAAAAGAACGTATCTTCACATTCCAGAGAGTAAAAGGACGTTGGTATCTTCACATTCGACATCTTTGCAATCCTCTGGAGGGAGAGAGTCAATGACAATAGTGGTGTCTTGGGAAGTGTTAGCAGGAGCATGCTCAAGATCTAGAGTACGATTAGGGCATCGAGCTCGCTATTTTTTTACTTCTTAATTCTTGAGTATTATTTATTCTCTAGTAAATAGTATATTCACAAAACACATTTATGAATACGAGCTCGTTACTTATTCAAGTACCGAATCAACTCTCAAGAGAATTATTTATCTGCTTCTTCTATGAAGAAGGAATAGATTCCGTCTCCTATATTAACATTCCCAGCTACCTACTTTATTATGTCTCTAAGATACGAGGAATGAGATTTAGAATATAGAAATCCATACTAAGTCAAAAGTAACAAATCTATAAATAGGAGCATGCTAATAATTCAGGATTAAGATTGTTCTATATATGAACATTGATAGACTTAATTTGAATTTCTATACTTGATGAAAATTTTTAGAAATTTAAATCACGTCTTTGTCCCAGTTCTACACAATCTCCTCATGCGTAATATATTCAATTAATATCCCTCTATATTAACAATGCGGATAACATTGTTCCACTCTTAATGAGAATGATATGTATTAATAATGTTTTAATTAAAGATTCTAAAACTTTAATTAAATTCATTACGAACATATTTCGATTATTATCCTTAAATATCATGACATGAGGAGAATTCTTATTCTGATCCTATTACACGCTCCAGGGGTAAAATAGTTAATCTACTCTATTTTTTGGACCACAAAGGAAGCTCAATGGAGCCTGGACGTGTTTGAATAAAACCCTAGCTTCTTTTTGAACCCCTTTATGTCTTGTTTCCTGATTTTGTCTTATGTCTTGTCTTCTGTTTCTATTTCAATCAAGTTGTATTGGAAATTAAGGTAGTTTCCCAATTTAGGACAAATCTAGATTATTTCCTAGTTTCCTTTTCTTGTTGAAGTTTATTTCCTTTTTTATGTAACAAGGCCAAGGCTATACATAAAGCCTCACGCCAAACATTGGAAAGAATAAGAAAATATTGAATTTGAATTGCTCTTTTTCAGAAAGTCTCTCTTTTCTCTTATCCAAGTGTCTATGGTGGCGAGAAACTCTAGAGTTCTTATCAACTAGAGAGCCAACCTAGTTGTGGCGAACCAGCCCTTGTCCTTTGTTTTTGGCGGAGCTTCCTTATCAAACAACTGCAAGGTTCGATCAATGCTTTTCTTTCTTTCTCTCTCACGTTTCTCTTGATAATTCCCTGCCCCTTTCATGAGTTCTCAACCTTTAAAAAACCCAGAAATTAGCTTTTCCTTCTGTTAGAACCGGTTATGTGCTTTTACCGTGTTTTCTTATAAAATTGATTAAGGATTACCAAAGTAAAACACAAAAGAAGAGTAAATACCACACAACGATTAAACGTGGTTCAGTCAAACCGACCTACATCCACGGGGCTACGCCCAGACATCAAGCAATCCACTAATAGGTACAAAGTTACAAACACCAATCGGACTTATTAACCAACCCAAGACTCCCTCTTGACTATCGACGCCGCTGTGTCTAACACCCTAAGTGGCTAGCTTCGCGAGCACCACTCGTCTTCAAACGCCTTCTCCCAAAAGCTCACAAAATCTTCTCTCAAAGAACAAAATCAATGAACGCTATATCTCTTCAACTTGTGCACTCCGTACTTTATCAGAATTGCAGTCCATCAGTAGATTCCTCGTGCATCAACCTTTTATAAACTGATCTTAATTCAAAATCAGAATTTGTCTCAGAATCTGTAGTTACAGATAAGACAGTTATCAGTTTAAAATTAAAAGCACGTAATCTGCTTCGCATATTCCAGTTTCAGTTTCCTTGACCCAGATTCTCAGCACTCCAATCTCTTTTTAGATGATATCTTGATCTTCAAAACAAATTCATCATGAAATACAGTTTTGAATAAACCTCTTATTCAAACTAAAACAAAATCTATAATAGATATTTGTTTCAATTTCAAATCCTGGTTTAAATCAAAATAGCAACACAATCTTGATCTTCTCCACGAAATCCTCAGAGCCTTATCTTAATTCAAAACGGTGAGGCTGATTTCTTCTATTTGAACGAACCCAAAAGCTGATCTTCTTCTATTCGAACGAACCCAATGAATTCGAGAAACTAACTCCAGATTTTGTCAAAACACACAGCATTACTTAAGGAACCAAACGACTCAAACAAAAGGTGTACGACACTTCTGCAGCAACTAATATACTACTTTCAAAACGTAAGTTTTTCTTGACACTTTCAAAATAAACAATCCAAACATGAAGCCCAACTAAGCCAACCAAAGAAGTTACACAACTATACCCAAGAGTACTCAAAGCAAAGAAAGTGTTCAAGAAAATTACTAACTAATTAACCACGAAGAAACACATTATTCTCCCCCTAAGTTTGGCAAACAAAAAGCCAAAGTCCAAAATAGAACAAAAACTATTGGAATCGAAAATTACAAACTGAAGAACAGATCAAACTGGATGATCAACAGCCAAGGAAAAGGGCACAGGGGATGAGGAAAGAAGTTGTGCCATTTGACTCCGCATATTAGATTTTCTAACCCAAATTTTTCTTGTTTTTCTATCATTAGGTGGATAAAACTGCATTCCTCTATTCAAGGCATTTTGATACTTATAACACCAAGGTCTTATGTGTCCAGGTATGTGGCAGTAATGACATATAGGAACAAAATACTTCTGCTTGCATTTTGTAGCTACAGAATTTGTGACAGATTTCATACCTGACCGTACCTTAGTATTCTGCTCATGGCTGACATCTAACTTGTTTGTGGCCTTTACGAATGCCGATTTTGTACCATAACTCTCACCAATGTAACCAAGACCAGTGTGATCGCTACTGTTCTTTGTTGAGATAAGAGATGGTCCAATTTAGTCGTTCCAGAGTTCAGCAACCTTAGGTTTCTTTGAGTTCGCTCTAACTCCAGTCTTGTTTCTGCAAGATCCCTTTTATTCTTTGCAGCCTCAGACTCGTATTTGGTCACTATGGCCTGGAGTTCTTCCTTTTCCTTGTTAAGGCTTTTATCCTGCTCTTCTAAGGAAATATTGACCTTGCAAACCACTGTCCACTTGGAATACATTTTTTCATATGCTTTCTGGACCTCTTCAGTATCAATGTCTTCCTCCTCATTGTCTGTATCAGTATCAGATTCGGATTCTGCGGAAACCTCTTTCATGCTTATTTCTGTACCTACAGATTCTGGTACAGATGCATCCTTGCTGGTGGTTCTTCCGTCTGAAAGGACTGTAGTCACGTTGAATGCAACAACATTACTGCTGTGCTCTTCATCCTCATCTTGACTTGCATTGGAACTTTCATCATCACTCCATGTGGACTTCATGGCCTTATTCTTCTTTTTCTTCAAGGTGTTTGCACACTCCGCTTGTATATGACCATATCTATCACACTCTCTGTATTGAATTCCTCTTCCCTTCTTATCTGAGTCAGTTTATTTTGAACCCTGAGAATTAAATCTCTGCTTCCAAGTCTTAGAGAAATCTTTGAAATTTCCCTTCTTTTTCATCTTCTTCAAAATCTTCTTGGAGTTTTTTTGTGAGACGTGCCAGAGATTCTTCTAGTTCTCCTTCATCTTCAGATTCCTCTTGATTGCTCTGTGATTCTACTCCAGATCAAAAAGCCATTCCTTTCTCCTTCTTGTCCTTCTTAAATTTCAATTCGAAAGTACGAAGAGAACCCATGAGTTCATCAAGTTTCATTGAGTCAACATCCTTAGCCTCTTCTATAGCAGCAACCTTGTATGCAAACCTCTCAGGTAGTGATCTGACAGTCTTTCTTAACAGTTTTGCATCCGAATACTTCTCTCCAAGAGCAAAAGATTCATTAGCAATGTCACACAATTTTGAATTAAAATTGGCAATGCACTCATCCTCATGCATTTTTAATTCTTCAAACCTGGTGGTAAGGATTTGAAGTTTTGAGACCTTCACAGCAGATGTGCCTTCATGAGCAATTTGAAGTATCTCCCACACCTTTTTGGCCAATTCACATGTAGAAATCAGTTTGAACTGATTCACATCTATAGCATTAAAAACAACATTAAGTGCTTTCGAGTTGTAATTCGCTAGGCGATCTTCATCTGTTGACCATGTCTCTTCTAGTTTCAAAGTGACATTGCCGCTGTTGTCTGTTGTTGTCGGATGCGTCCATCCTGTCAATATCGACCTCTAAGCTCGTCCATCAATGGCTTTAATGAGAGCTCTCATTCTGGCCTTCCAACATGAATAATTGGATTCATCTAAGAGTGATGGCTTTGACACGGAACCTCCTTCACGCAGTGAATACATTGCTTCAGACGAGCATCAACCGGCTATGTCAAGATCTCACAAACACAGTAGTTTGTGACCCTCTCTGATACCAATTGTTAGAACCAGTTATGTGCTTTTACCGTATTTTCTTATAAAATTGATTAAGGATTACCAAATCAAAACATAAAAGCAGAGTAAATACCACAAAATGATTAAACGTGGTTTAGTCAAACCGACCTACATTCACGGGGCCACGCCCAGACATCAAGCAATCCACTAATAGGTACAAAGTTATAGACGCCAATCAGACTTAACCAACCCAAGACTTCCTCTTGATTATCGACGCCGCTGTGTCTAACACCCTAAGTGGCTAGCTTGGCGAGCACCACTCGTCTTCAAATGCCTTCTCCCGAAAGCTCACAAAATCTTCTCTCAAAAAACAAAATCGATGAACGCTATATCTCTTCAACTTATGCACTCCGTACTTTATCAGAATTGCAGTCCATCAGTAGATTCCTCGTGCAACAACCTTTTATAAACTGATCTTAATTTAAAATCAAAATTTGTCTCAGAATCTGTAGTTACAGATAAGACAGTTATCAGTTTAAAATTCAAAGCACATAATCTGCTTCACATATTCCAGTTTCAGTTTTCTTGACCCAGATTCTCAGCACTCCAATCTCTTTTTAGATGATATCTTGATCTTCAAAACAAATTAATCATGAAATACAGTTTTGAATAAACCTCTTATTCAAACTAAAACAAAATCTATAACAGATATTTATTTCAATTTCAAATCTTGGTTTAAATCAAAATAGCAACACAATCTTGATCTTCTCCACGAAATCCTCAGAGCCTTATCTTAATTCAAAACGGTGAGGCTGATTTCTTCTATTTGAACGAACCCAAAAGCTGATCTTCTTCTATTCGAACGAACCCAACGAATTCAAGAAACTAACTCCAGATTTTGTCAAAACGCACAACATTACTTAAGGAACCAAACGACTCAAACAAAAGGTGTACGACACTTCTGCAGCAACTAATATACTACTTTCAAAACGTAAGTTTTTCTTGACACTTTCAAAATAAACAATCCAAACATGAAGCCCAACTAAGCCAACCAAAGCCCAAAACATAAAAAGAGAGCCAGAGCCAAAATGACTCACACAACTCAACACCTTCCAGCCCCCACACGTTTCTCTCCTCTTGATCTAGGGATCCTTGACTAATCTAACCCTTTCTTACCTTTTGGTTCCTTAGGGCACATCATTTGGCATCAGAGCTTAGCTAGATCTATCCTATGAGGCATAAGAGATCTTCATCACCTGATGAGAGCAACCCCCCCTCAGTAGAGCGTGGGATGTCTTTGGAGCAAGTAAAAATTGCAAATCTTGAGCGCCCAAACACAAGAGGCTCTCAACGCCAAAATCAAAGGATCAATGAACGCTAGGATCAATTGATACAATGTTTCATCTCTCCCTAAGTGGTGATTGGATCGAGCCCTTCACGTCTTTGATGAACCTTCAGTTTTTCCCACCATAGAATAGCATAGTTGGTAAATTTAAGGCAGCTCCTCCTACAAACCACCAATAAAACGACAACAACAACCCCAAACACTACAACAAGAATTGTCATTTGCGACGACTCAATGTCGTCACAAATAGGTGATATGTCGTCACAAATACTGAGTTTTTGACGACATGTCGTCACAAATTAGTCGCCGGGAAAAATTAAATGCAAATGATATATTTGTGACGATAATTTTTTGAGCTGTCATCACAAATATAGTCGCGATGACAGTCATCGTGAATAAGTCGTCACGAATGTTCCGTCGAATATGTCGTTGATGATAACGTGTCGTAGAGTATTTACGACGACATAGTGTGATCTATTGCGACGACACTGTCGTCGCTAGTAATATGATATATTTGCGACGACACCTTAGAAATGTCATCACAAATAGTTTTTTTGTACTTTCTTAATAATATTAATTAATAAAGATTAAAATTAGAAGAAACTTTATAATAAAATAAAATAATATAATTGATATAAAATAGTCAACACAATAATAAAATAAGTCTTAAAAAGTAAATTAATTAAGAAATACTAAAAAGTATTGATAATAAAAAAATAAATAAAAACACATATTTTAATCTCCTAAATTAGCAGCATCGTCGTCATCATTCTCATTTTCTTCGTTTCGCTCAGGCGGCGGAGGAATCAACGATTGGGGGTGGTTAACTGGCAAGAAGTTGATGTTGGGATTCATCGAGCGCATGACTTCCATCATGATCTGCTAGTTGTCGAACATGTTGCGTTGCTTGATGTAAAGGTTGTTCAGCCAGTTTTGGACATGCTGGGGCAAATTAACCGAAGACGGCCCGTCCGATTGCGAAGCAGATGATGAGGTGGAAGAGCTTGAACGATTCCTTTGTGGCAGTGTCGGTCCCACTCTCTTAGTGTGTCCTCTGCGCTTTCCTGAGACTTGGGATATAATCCCCTCCTTATTGACCGCCGTGGATGAACCTTCCCCAGCAGACTGTGTCATCTGCGTGGTTCTTTCCACCTCCATCTGAGCCTGCAAAGGTAAATGAAATAAAAATGAATAAAAATAGTATAATATGTTATGTTAAATATGAAAAAAGAAATAAGTTTAATATTTACTTACAAATGCATGTTCCGCATCCGGATTGATAAAATTCTACCCATGACGGTGCATGTCACCCTAATTTTCAATTAATGAAATTGGGGGACCCATCCAATGTCCCCGCCTTTTATTTAACTGAGGAATTACAAATCACTTTTTGCGACGACACATATTAATGTCGTCGCAAAAAAATTTGCCACCCATGAAAATAATCCTTTTTGCTCGGGGAAAAAAATAAATAAAATTTTATTTGTGCGGGACTATTTGTGTCATAAATAATGGACTATTTGAGACGACATGTCGTCGTAAAAAGTGTTTTTTTGCACTAAAAGTTCGCGCCATACGAGATCTGGCGCCAGCCATTATTTGCGACGACATTATTTTTTCAATATTACAAAACTATTTGCGATGACATGTCGCTGCAAATATTCACTTATTTGCACCGACACATGTCATCGCAAATAGGCCAAATTGTAGTAGTGAAAGAAGGCCTAGACGTGAGATGGAGGAAGAATATGAAGATCATATTGTTGATGATGATCCCAAGGAGCTGCCTGGAGAGCATAGGCAAAGGAGGCAATCAGATAACATCAAGATGAAGATCCCAACCTTTCGTGGTACCAGCTCACGGGAAGAGTACCTAGAATGGGTAGAACGAGTGGAGAAGATCTTTGAATACCAGGAGTACACCGAAGCAGAGAAGGTAAAACTTGCTGCCCTTGAATTTACCGACTATGCTAATCTATGGTGGGAAAATCTGAAGGTTCGTCAAATACGTGAAGGGCTTGATCCAATCACCACATGGGGAGAGATGAAACAGGTTATGAAAAGGAGATTCGTTCCCCAATATTACAAACAAGAGCTTTAACTTAAGTTGCAATCCGTTAGGCAAGGTGGAATATGCGTTGAAGATTATGTCAAAGAGTATGAGATGCGACCTTAACGAACCTGAAGAGCAAACTATCGCTCATTTTATTGGTGGTTTGGAGAAGGAGATTGCTGAGGTTTTCGAATTGCAAACCTTTGTAACTCTTGAGGATGTGATCAAACTTGCCATCAAGATTGAGAGGCAATGTTTAAGAGGAGTCTACAAGCCTTTCAAGTCCGTTGGAAATTCCAACACCACTTTTGGCGCAAAGACAGCTCCTAAAACAGCGGAGAAGATGGATTCTACAAAGCCATGGCATCTACTCCAACCAGAGGCAAAGAGAAGGTGTACGTCCCACCCACCAACACTAGAACATGAGATATAAAGTGTTTTAAGTGCCAAGGAAGAGGGCATATTGCTTCTGAATGCCCTAACCGCAAGACAATCATCATTAGAGGAGCTCATGGTGATTATGAGAGTGAAAATGAAGATGAACTCGTCCCGAAAGAAGAAGAGTACGTGGAGTATGCTAAAGAAGGTGAATTGCTTGTAGTCCGTCGTAATCTAAGCCTCCGTTCTAAACGGATGAGGAGCAGCGGGAAAACATCTTCCACACAAGATGCAATGTGCTTGAAAATGTATGTGGAATAATTATTGATGGAGGTAGCTACACTAATGTTGCCTCTTCTACTCTTGTTTCCAGGTTGGGTTTGTTAACTGTAAAGCATCCTAGACCATACCGCCTTCAATGGTTGAACAATGAAGGAAAATTAAAGATGAATGAGCAAGTGGAGGTTCCCTTTAACATTGGTGGTTACTGTGACAAGGTTGTTTGTGATGTTGTTGTTAGAAATCAAAGATTTAGTGAAAACCACCACCCAAAAGCCAAGAACATTCATGTTAGATCATCAAGAATTAATAAATCTGTAAGCGGAAGCGTACCTGAATCCATATTGCTTGATTTCTCTCTAGAGTCGTGCAGTTTGTCTTCCAGATCAACACGTTTTCCTAGAGAACCCTTTAACTTTCTCTTTGTACTCTTTCTAATGATGAGATGTCAGAATGAATGAAATGATACGTGTGATCTAGGGACCATAACTACCATATATTGATAACTTCCCTGTTATCTTTTGGTATTTCTATTTTAGCCCATCATAAAAATAGAAATTACCTATAAGTCTCTACACATTAAAGGTTCACACCCTATTAGATACATTAAAGCACCTTAGTAGATCACTTTTAATTAGGCTTAACCTTATATGACAGCCCGCAACACATAATTATTTACATATAAGCCCAACGTTGGATTAAGGATCCAACAATCTCCCACTCGGGCTATATGTGTAACCTTATAATTATGCTTTGCAAAAATAACCGTATGAGCTCAACTTTACTGTCATTACCGAAATTTATCTGTAACCAATCCGGTCCATCAATCATACCAACATAGGATCAAAGCGGCATTCATTACAACTGTCGTAACTCAACCCATCAATGGTCACGTATGCTAATACAACTGAATGACATAGATCATGATGTGAATGTGTAGCATGGAAATTTCATGTAATGTGATCTTAACATGCCTATTTCCAACTGGTCCACCTTAAACCTTAGTGAGATCAAACCATACCAAAATCAGAGTGTGAATAAACTAAAACTTTATTTATGCAGAAAATAACCTCAAAATATCCATAAACTGAAATAACTGAAAATATGTCTATATCATAAAAGCATCTAAAATTACAAACTCCCACTAAAACTGAATATCATCTAATGACATGACACCCATATGAGCACCGTGCTTATTAAACACTTTGGGTGGCAATCCCTTAGTAAGCGGATCCGCAACCATGGAGTTTGTACCGATGTGCTCTATAGACAATTGTCCACTTTGAACTCTTTCCTTGACAACTAGGAACTTGATGTCTATATGCTTTGACTTCGTCGAGCTCCTGTTGTTGTTGGAATACATCACTGCTGACTTATTGTCACAAAATAACTTGAGTGGTCTTTCAATGCCATCCACTATACGCAGCCCCGTGACAAAATTCAGTAGCCATATTCCGTGATTGGACGCCTCATAACATGCTATGAACTCTGCTGCCATGGTAGAAGAGGCTATAAGAGACTGTTTAGCACTCTTCCAAGAGACAGCACCTCCAGTTAACAGGTAGATATAGCCCGACGTATATTTCATACTATCTAGGCATCCAGCAAAATCGGAGTCAGTATACCTAACGATCTCAAGCTGATCCGACCTCCGATACGTGAGCATGTAGTCTTTTGTTCTCTGCAAGTACCACAAGACCCGTTTGGCTGCTTTCCAATGGTCTACTCCTGGATTACTTAAATATCTGCCTAACATCCCAGTAACGTACGCAATATCTGGACGCGTACAAACCTAAGCATACATTAGACTTCCCATTGCTGACGCATAAGGAATCTTTTGCATTTTCTTTTCCTCAAAATCATTCTTAGGGCACTGATTGAGACTAAACTTGTCTCCCTTAGCCACAGGGGTGTCACCTGGTTTGCAATCCAGCATGCCATATCTCTTGAGAACCTTTTCGATATAGCTCTTTTGTGATAATCTAAGAATACCCCGAGAGCGATCCCGGTGTATCTGTATGCCTAATACAAAAGAGGCGTCACCAAGATCTTTCATCTCAAAATTTTTAGCTAAAAATCTCTTGGTTTCGTGCAATAAGCCTATATCATTGCTGGCAAGCAAAATGTCATTGACATATAAAACCAGAAAAATGTATATACTCCCACATAACTTATGGTATATGCAATCATCGACCAAATTCATCTCAAAACCGAATGAGATGATCACTTGATGAAACTTGAAATACCATTGTCGAGATGCTTATTTGAGTCCATAGATGGATTTCTTAAGTTTGCAAACCATATTCTTTGGATCTCCCGACACAAAGTTTTCTAGTTGCACCATATAGATTGTCTCATCAATGTTTCCATTGAGAAATGCTGTCTTTATATCCATCTGATGTAACTCAAGATTGAAATGCGCCACTAATGCCATTATAATCCTGAAAGAGTCTTTTGAAGAAACCGGAGAGAAAGTCTCTTTATAGTCAATGCCTTCCTTTTGTGTAAAGCCCTTTGCGACAAGATGCGCCTTATACCTCTCCACATTGCCTTTCGAATCCCTCTTGGTCTTAAATATCCATTTGCAACCAATGGGTTTCACTCCTTCTGGCAATGGGACAAGATCCCACACGTCATTGTCCTTCATGGATTTAATCTCCTCATTCATGGCATCAATCCACTTCTGAGAGTTAGAACTTTCCATAGCTTGACGGAAGTTGATCGGATCATCTTCCATCACTCCAATGTCTACCTCAAGTTCTTGGAGAAATACAATGTAGTCATCTGGCACTGCACTTCTTCTTTCTCTAGTGGACCTCCTTAATGACATAGGTTCTTGAGGTGGTAGAGTTTGTTCTTTTGGAACAACTTCTTGTATGGGAGGTTCTCTGACATTGTCTCGATTTGTTGTGTCTTGAACAATGTCAGAAATGAGATCATGATCAATGTCAATAGCACCTGTGGGAATATCAACATATTCCTCTTCGAAGACAAAGTCCCTAACTATATCTCCCTCGGCAAACTCGACATCCTCAAAGAACCGGCATTTCCAGACTCAAAAATTGACTTAGTCGTGGGATCATAAAACTTGTACCCCCTAGATCTTTCAGAGTATCCAATAAAATAGTAACTCACCATCCTTGAGTCTAGTTTCTTTTCATTAGGCCTATAAGGCCTTGCCTCAGCTGGACATCCCCAAACATGTAAGTGTTTTAAACTAGGCTTCTTGCCCATCCAAAGCTCGTAAGGGGTTTTGACAGTCGCTTTAGTTGGAATCCTGTTAAGGATATATGCTGCAGTCTTAAGTGCTTCTCCCCAGAG
Organism: Morus notabilis; assembly: GCF_000414095.1. Lineage (NCBI taxonomy): Eukaryota > Viridiplantae > Streptophyta > Magnoliopsida > Rosales > Moraceae > Morus > Morus notabilis. The sequence continues at coordinate 227,356 of NW_010365775.1, forward strand.
TAATTCTGGTCAGGTTGAATGAAAAATCATACTCCTCACCATGTCCTTAAGCGTCCTGTTTTGTCTTTCAGCAACACCATTCATAGTGGGCGAACCCGGCATAGTGTACTGTGGGACGATACCGCATTCCTCTAGGAACTTAGCAAACGGTCCTGGACGTTGTTCACCTGAACCGTCATATCTACCATAGTATTCACCACCACGGTCAGATCTGACACTTTTGATTCTTTTGCTGAGTTGGTTCTCAACTTTAGCCTTATAATTTTTGAACATATCCAGCGACTGTGACTTTTCATGAATGAGATATATGTAGCCATATCTAGAAAAATCGTCTATGAACGTTATAAAATATTGTTGACCATTCCAAGTAACTGTAGGGAATAGCCCACAAATGTCCGTATGTATAAGTTCTAAGACGTCCAAAGTCCTGTTGGCTTCAAATCTCCTTTTATTGGTTTGTTTCCCCTTTATACAGTTAACACAAACATCAAAATCTATAAAATCTAAGGGGTCTAGAATTTTGTCTGACACAAGTTTTTCTATTCTTCGTCTGGAGATATGACGTAATCTCTTGTGCCATAATGCAGCCGAATTCTCACTGGTTAATTTTCTCTTTATACCTCATGTACTTAATTGCAGGGATTCATTAAATGAAGCAATTGTATCAATTAAATAAAGATTATCATAACCTGACAAAGAACTGGAACCAACCAATTTTGAATCATGAAACAAATTAAATTTTCCATTCCCAAATGAACAAGAATAATCAGATTTGTCCAAAGCAGAAATAGAAATCAAATTCCGTCTAAAAGACGGTACAATAAATGTCTCATCAAGAACCAAATAAAATCTAGTCTTTAATAATAATCTAAATTTTCCTATTGCTTCAACTTGAACCGTTTTGTCATCGCTCACATAGATGTATCTTTCACCATCAATTGGCTTTCGGTAACTCAGGCAACCCTGCATAGACACACTGATGTGAGTTGTTGCACTAGAATCTATCCACCACGTCTGTCTAGGTACCGAAGTTAAATTAACCTCAGAACAAACCAAACTAAGAAGCATACCTTTCTTAGCACGCCATGCGTGATAGTTGGTGCAATGCTTCTTTCTATGCCCTTCAACTCCACAGAAGTAACAACCTGTACCTTCCGGTTCAACCGGTTTCTTTTGTTGTTTCTTCTGAGGTGCTGTATATGCAGCTTCCTTCTTCCTTTTCTTTCCCTTATCCTTGTCCTTAGAGGTTGAGGCCATGTGAGTACTTTCTATCTTATCTTGCTTCAGCCTTTCCTCTTCCTGAACACAGTGTGATACGAGCTCATTTAGAGACCAAGTCTCTTTCTGACAGTTGTAGCTCACCTTAAACTGGTTAAACTGTGCTGGAAGGGATATCAAAACCAGATGCACTAGCAAGTCCTCAGAGAGTTCAAGCTTAAGTGCTTTCAATTTTGAAGCAAGATGAGACATCTCTAGGATGTCCTCCCTGATATTGCCTTTGCCCCTATACCTCATTGAAATTAGACTTGTCAAGAGCGTACCTATTTCAGCCTTTTCGTTCTTGACAAACCTCTTTTCAATGTCCGTAAGGAACTCCTTAGCTGTAGTAATTTTATCAGACATTGTGCCCCTGAATGCTTCCGGAATGGCCTTCTTCATGATCATCATACACATGCGATTTGATTTCTCCCACCTTTTCATATCCCTCTTTTCATCAGAGGTTCTCTTGCTATGACTTAAAGTTAGAGCCATTCAGCATAGGAATAGAGTTGATGTTGGCAGTAATATTAGCAGGAGTCATAGCTAAATAGAGAACAACAAACAAACAAACAAAACAAGCTCACATAAGTCCCAAAACAAAAAATTAAATGCAAATAAAGGTAAACCCCATCTCAAGATACCGGGCACTCCATTAACATTTCATCTTTGGACAAAATGTTAACTTGTAAGTGATATCTTGGTGTAGTAATCAAACACTGATAATAAGAACACGCCAAACAATAAATCTTCCTTTGGGCCGATTTATTGTTCACATGTAAAACTGAATAATTATCACGCGTTTATTACCACAGGTGCACATGTAATTCTGTTAAATATTGATCTTCCTTTGGGCCGATCAATATTCACATAAGTTATACATACACAACTGTTTATATTCCAAAACAAATTAATTTCCACAAGAGAGGTCACTTGGGTGACATGTTGCTTTAATTAATTCATCTCAAAATATATATATAACCATACCAATATCTGAATTTAAAATTGCACCAAAATGACCAAAAAAATAAAAATAAAAATAATAAAAATTTTTTTCTTTTGGTCAAAGTCAACGGTCAACATTGACCGGTCAAAGTCAATGGTCAGTGTTGACCGGGTCGGGTAAACCCAACCCGGATCTTGAACCAGCCCACTTCTTTAATCCGGAGGGATACTTATGGTAACCCTTTCCTTTGTGGGTCACTTGCTATTCCTAAAGGCCCAAGGCCCTTTTTTTTTTTTTTTTTTTTTTTTGGCTGTAATGGGCTAACTTAAGCCACTGGCCCAATTTGGGCCGTGGTTCCCTTTACGGCCAGAAGGCCTTATCCCTTTCTTTTTTTTAAAATGGTTGTGCGCTAAGCCCACAGCCAGCTTCATGTCACGGGCCCTATTGGGCCCGTGCATCTCAAACCCTAGGGGTTTGTTCGACCCCTAGGTGAATTGGCGGCCAAACGGCCGCCAGTTACAGAAACCTTGGCTAGATAGCCAAGGTTCATCTTTCCGGCCGCCCAAGAGCTGTGCCAGAATACCCAGACGCCGGCGGCAGCAAGGACGGCCACCGGCTCAATATCCAGAAGAATTTTTTTTTTTTTTAAATTCCTTATGCGGCAGCCATGGCTGCCACTTTCTCCTTACTGCCGTGGCCACAGGCCGCTGTCCCTTGCCAGCGCGGCCAAAGGCCGCGCCTTACCCACAGAGCCGGCGGCGGCAAAGGCTACCGCCGGCCAAGAAGTTGATTTGGGTTCACTAAACCCAAATTTGAAAAATTGTCCGAAAAGGTTCTATAACCGTAAGAAAAAATTGTTCACAAAATCCAACAACTCCAAACTGAAATTGTTAAATTCAAGAACACCAAACATATCATGATAGATCACTAATAAATTCAATTCTCAATGATTCAACATGAAGAGTCTCTGATACCACTTATTAGAAATCAAAGATTTGGTGAAAACCACCACCCAAAAGCCAAGACCATTCATGTTAGATCATCAAGAATTAATAAATCTGTAAGCAGAAGCGTACCTGAATCCATATTGCTTGATTTCTCTCCAAAGTCGTGCAGTTTGTCTTCCAGATCAACACGTTTTCCTAGAGAACCCTTTAACTTTCTCTCTGTCCTCTTTCTGATGATGGGATGTCAGAATGAATGAAATGATACGTGTGATCTGGGGACCATACCTGCCATATATTGATAACTTCCCTGTTATCTTTTGGTATTTCTATTTTAGCCCATCATAAAAATAGAAATTGCCCTTAAGTCTCTACACATTAAAGGTTCACACCCTATTAGATACATTAAAGCCCAAAATACCTAAACGTTAGTAGATCACTTTTAATTAGACTTAACCTTATATGACAGCCCGCAACACATAATTATTTACATATAAGCCCAACGTTGGATTAAGAATCCAACAGTTGTGCCTTGGATGCAAGTCACCTACTCCTTGGAAGACCTTGGCAATTTGATAGAAAAGTGACCCATGTTGACTACAACAACACTTATTCTTTTTCCAAGAATGGTGTGAATCATGTTCTAGCACCTCTTAGCCCACAACAAGTTAAACAAGATCAATTGGCAATTTCTAAGGCGAAAAAGGAGAGCTTATTTGCCAATAAGGGGGACTTGAAGTACGCAATTTCCAGCAGCCAAGAGATTTACATATTAGTAGCCAAAGAAGTCCAAATACTTAAAGAGGCCTTGACCTACGAATTGAGAGAGCTCTAGGAGGAATTCGGTGATGTGTTTCCTGTTTCCTGAAGAACTCCCTAACGAGTTGCCTCCAATCGGGGAATTGAACATCAAATTAATTTGATACCGAAAGCAGCACTACCTAATTGACCAGCCTATAGATGCAACCCAGAAGAGGCTAAGGAACTTCATCGGCAAATTTCAGAACTGAAGGAAAAGGATTACGTGAAGGAATCCATGAGTCCTTGTGCTGTCCCAACTCTTTTAGTCCGAAAGAAAGATGGTTCAATGCGTAGGTGTGTTGATAGTAGAGCCATCAACAAGATCACAGTTAAATATCGTTATCCCATTCCTAGACTTGATGATATGCTTGATGAATTGCATGGAGCTCAAATCTTTTCAATGGTTGATCTCAAGAGTGGATATCACCAGATTCGCATGAAGGAGGGAGATCAATGGAAGGCGGCATTCAAGACTAAATCTGGCCTCTATTAATAGACTGTTATGCCATTCGGCTTAACTAATGCTCCTAGTACTTTTATGAGATTGATGAATCGTGTATTTCAAAAATTTACAGGTCACTTTGTTGTTGTTTATTTTGATGATATACTTGTTTACAGCAAGGACCTTGAGGAGCATTTGAAGCATCTTCGGCAGTATTTGAGGTTCTCAGGGAAGAAAAGTTGCATGAAAACCTCAAGAAGTGCAGTTTTTGCCAAGACGATCATCTTCCTGGGATACGTTGTGTCCAAGCAAGGAGTTAAAGTTGATGAAGAGAATTAAGGCAATGAGAGAGTGGCCGACCCGTACCATCCTAAGCGAGGTTAGGAGTTTTCATGGTTTAGCTTCATTCTACCGTCGCTTTGTTAGAAATTTTAGTTCCATTGTTGCTCCTATGACCGAATGTATGAAGAAGAATAGAGAGTTTAAGTGGACTAATGCAGCACAAAAGAGCTTTGAGCTTATCAAGGAGAAGCTTAGTTCGGCCCCATTACTATCTTTGCCCAACTTCACAAAAACTTTTGAGGTGGAGTGTGATGCATCCGGTGTAGGGATTGGAGCTGTCCTTATGTAAGAAGGGCGTCCCGTGGCTTACTTTAGTGAGAAGTTGAGCGGTGCACACTTAAATTACTCGGCTTATGATAAAGAGTTTTATGCTCTTATTCGTGCATTGGGGACATGGCAGCATTATCTACTTCCCAAAGAGTTTGTGATTCATACCGATCATGAATCTTTGAAGCATTTAAAACGCCAAAACAAGCTGAGCAAGAGGCATGACAAATGGGTGGAATTTTTTGAGACTTTTCCCTATGTCGTCATTAAATACAAGAAAGGCAATAGCAATGTGGTGGCTGATGCGCTTTCAAGAAGGTATGCTCTAATCACAATGCTTAATGCTAGAATAATGGGTTTTGAGATGATTATAGGCTAATATAAAGAGGACCCATACTTTGCACGAGTTTACAAAGATTGCACAAAAGGAGCCGTCCAAGGTTTTTTCCAGCAAGATGGTTACTTGTTTAAAGCCGGAAGATTGTGCATTCCGGGAGGATCCTTGCGTGAGTTGCTGGTCTGTGAGGCTCATTCTTGTGGCTTGGCTGGTCACTTTAGAGAGAATAAAACGTTGGAGATGCTTGAGGAGTACTTCTTTTGGCCAGCTATGATTCGTGATGTGCACCGAGTCATTGAAAAGTGTATGATGTGCAAGAAGGCTAAGAGCAAGGAGATGGCTCAAGGTTTGTATATAACCCTACCTGTTCCTAATAGTCCTTGGGAGGATATTTCTATAGATTTTGTATTGGGATTGCCTAGGATGCAGAGTGGGAAAGATTTTGTCATGGTGGTCGTGGACCATTTTTCTAAAATGACTCACTTTCACCCTTGCCACAAAACGGATGACGCAAGCCATATTGTGGATTTGTTAGTATTCTTGCATGGAATTCCAAGAAGCATTGTTTTCGATAGGGATGTTAAGTTCTTGAGTCACTTTTGGAAGACCCTATGAAAGAAGCTTGGAACCAAATTGTTGTTTAGTATAGTTTGTGTTGGCATAAAATTCACTACGCAAGTGTACGTACCGAACAAGTAATAAAGTGAATGAGTAGAGTATCGTTCCCACAGAGAAAGTTATCAATATTTTTTCTAATAAGATCTAAGAGATGCAATGTAAACACATGTAATGGTTTGATTCAACTAAAAGAATTGCAGTAAACAGAAATAAATAAATGCACACTCAATTATCAAAAGTGAAATTCAATCTATGTGAAGGACTAGGACTCAATTTCCCTTTCACTGCAACCTAGGCTATTTATGCTACGACTTTTGCTATAGCTATGCTGTCAGTTAACCTGAAACACGAATTTGACACAAGAATCTCCTGATCTACTTATGATTTTGCCTCTTTACTCAAATTTCAACATATTCTTATGAGAAATCTGAACAGAGAGGTTATGTTAAGCATGGGTTTCAATTGGGCTATGTGAGACAAGTGTATATTCATATACTACTCGCAAATCAACTAGATTTTTTTGTGAAATTTAGCTAAACAACACATTGTTCAATATTGGTGTAATCCCAATCAACTTTCTAACAAATTGAAATCATTATATTTTGCTTATGATGGCCGGTCAGTAAACAAAAAAATAAACAAGAGAAATTATATTAAACAAATTAATCAGTATCCATATAGCAAAAGTGGGCATACAAAATGTCAAATTACAGATTCGGGTACTTTATCATCCCAACCAAATTAATTTAGCTCATAATTGTTCTGTTAATTTTAACAAAATAGAAAGCCATGATTTGACTACAGAGGAAGAGGAATGATAAATCAAAATGAGGTGAATAGTAGTAAAGACAAGATGAAGCTTGGTAGTCTCCTCTTGCGGCCTCACTCTTTGAGATTTCCAGCTCCAAATTCGTCTCCTCCCGTATTTGTCCTTCCTTTCTTTCTTTCTCTTTGGTTTTCTTTTTGCTCTATGCTGCCTCTTTCTCACTCGGTGCCTCCTATTCTATTTTCTCCTCTTGCTTTCTTTTGCTTCCTGCGGCGCTTCCTTTTCTTGAGAATTCAAGTGCATTTCTCTTTAGGGCAACCAAGGACGCTGAGGTGGCTCCTACTTAGAGATTAGGTCTAGCTGACTAAGCACCAAATCCATCTTCTACACTCTTTGTCCTAATTCTCTCTCAAATTTATGCGTTGACGTCATCCACTAACTGTCTGCTATCATATTTTTGTTGCAGCAAATGCTGCAGATCAGAAACGACACCTCTTGGACACACGTTAGCAGTTTTCTTCATAAACATCACAGAAACAACACAAATAAATCTCAGCAGAGTGCACCATATGAACCAAAAGTTGAACAAATAAAGAAGAAAATTAACAACTAAACCTTTGGATGAGCTAACTATAAGCCTAGACATGCCTAAAATAACTCTAATTCATAGAGTTATCAGTATGTCACCCTCAAACTGATGGGCAATGGAGGTGGTGAATAGAACACTTTCAGTTTTGCTTAGAACGGTGGTGAACAAGAATTTGAAGAATTGGGATGAATGCCTAGCTTATGTAGAGTTTGCGTACAACCGGAGCGTTCATAGTGCTACAAAGCATTCTCCATTCGAGGTAGTTTATGGCTTCAATCCTATTACTCCCTTAGATTTGGCGCCAATTCCCATTTAGGAGAGAACTTGTATGGATGGTGCTGAGAAAGCTCAAATGGTGAAGTCTATGCACAAGAGTGTAAAAGAACAAATTGAAAGGAGGAATGCAGCCTGTGAGAAGTCGGCTAACAAAAGGAGAAAATTTGTTCAATTTGTTCCCGGCGATCTAGTTTGGATTCACCTTAGAAAGGAGAGGTTTCCTACTCAACGAAATTCCAAGTTGATGCCTATGGCTGATGGACCTTTCCGAGTGATTGAGAAGATTAATGACAATGCCTACAAGTTAGAGCTGCCCAAAAACTATAATGTGAGTGCAACTTTTAATGTTCGAGATTTGACACCTTATTTGGAATATGGAATGGCAGATGCAGAGCTTGAAGATTTGAGGGCAAATCCCTTTTAACAAGGGGGAAATGATGAGCTTCATCATGAAGAGAATTCCTATTCTGGTCCTATTACACACTCCAGGGGTAAAATAGTCAATTTACTCTATTTTTTGGACGACAAAAGAAGCTCAATGGAGGCTGGACGTGTTTGAAGAAAACCCTAGCTTCTTTTGGAAGGAATCTACACGCCAGAATGAAAAGGAAGGAGAGCTGGCGCAATCAATTATTATTTCCCTTTTATGTCTTGTTTCCTGTTTTTGTTTTATGTCTAGTTTCCTGTTTTTGTTTCAATCAAGTTGTAATGAGAATTAAGGTAGTTTCCCAATTTAGGACAAGTCTAGATTATTTTCTAGTTTCCTTTTCTTGTTGAAGTTTATTTCCCTTTTTATGGAAAGAATAAGAAAATACTGAATTTGAATTGCACTTTTCTAGAAAGTCTCTCTTTTCTCTTATCCAAGTGTCTTTGGTGGTGCGAAATCCTAGAGTTCTTATCAACTAGAGAGCCACCCTAATTGTGGCAAATTAGCCATTGTCCTTTGTTTGTGGCGGAGCTTCCTTATCAAACAACTACAAGGTTCGATCCATGTTTTTCTTTATTTCTCTCTCACGTTTTTCTTGATAATTCCCCGCCCCTTTCATGAGTTCTCAACCCATAAAAAAACCCAGAAATTAGCTTTTCCTTCCAGCCCCCACATGTTTCTTTCCTCTTGATCTAGCGATCCTTGACTAAACTTACCCTTTCTTACCTTTGTTGGTTCTTAGGGCACATCATATTATCATCTCATATATAATACTTATATACAATATTTAAAGTTACATAAATAAATCATTGATTTTTCATTGACATCCATAAAGTATTCAATAATAAATGTAAACTCTTTTATTAAATAAATAATAAATATCTTATTACATCTCATTCTTTTAGGACATCATTCAAACCAGAAAAGGCACACAGAGAATGGAGCACACAAATGACTCTTTACAACTCCTCTACAATCAATGGAAAACTCCAATTCATCGAGACTAAGAGACTTGTAAACCAAATGTCACTCTTAACACCGCCGAGAGAAAACTCTAGCGGATTAGACTCAAAAAGAAAATTAGAAGATAGAAAAACCACCTCCGTTATTACAAACATGATACAATAACAAGACAACAAAACACAACACCTAAGAAGCGAAGAACCTTTTGCCATTATTCGACTCGACCATCTACCACAAAATGGAGACACAATATAAGCAACACAACAAAAACAACTTATTACAAAGTGACCTTGTAACACCCTGAAGAATTAATCGAGATTAATTAAGGTAATTGAGATTATTAGTGTGCCTAATCTGGATTATTAATTGAGTATTAATTAATAAATGTTTCTGACACTTGTGCGTTTAAATAGTTCTAAGGTATTTAAATTATTCTCAGTAATTTATTTTAACCCAGAAGTGTGTATGGGCGCATTTCTGGACTGCTATTTTAAAATACTGACACTTGTCCATTTTCTTTTCTTTTCTTTTTCTTTTTCTTTTCTTCCTTTCCTTCTCCTTCCCGTGCATCTCTCTCTCTCACTTCCCTCACTCTCTCTCTCACTCTCCCGTGCATCTCTCTCCCTCTCTCTCATTTTTGTCCCAAATCAAACGGATCTTGAACCAAGGAAAGATTTAAAGAAGTTTTCAACCTCAAGAGAAGGATTCGAGGTAAGATTACTGAAAGAACCTTTCTTAAATCTCAAGTTTTTAAATTTCAAAACTTATTTTTGGTTCAAACCGGATTTTGATGGTTTTTGAGTAAAACTAGAGTAGAAATTGGAGATCTTGGGTTCTTTGGACTTGCTTTAGGACCTAGAACCCAGATCTAGTGGTTTTCCTTTGAAATATCTCAATTTGGGACTGGATTTATAGGTTTTGGACTGATTTCAGTGAGCTTCTCTCGCACAACTGATTCCACCCGTCGACCTGTGCGGTCGACCGTATCATATGGAAACCGGTCGACCGGATTGCAGGCTGACCGGTCGACCAGTCCGGTTGACCGGTATGCACACTATCGGTCAACCGGTAGTGTTGCACTACTCTGTCACCGGTCGACCGGTTGACACGGGGTTTGACCCTGTTTGGCCTGAAATTGCTGTTTTGACCCCTGTTTGTGGGGAGAACCCAAATTAGCTTCATTTGGGGACTTGGGATAAATAGATTAGCATCTTTAATCCTTGATTTGAGATTAAAAACCCTTGGAATGATAATTTGAAACATGAAAATGGATTAGGGCACACTAATAGGAAATATTTGTTGGAAATTGAGATTTGGATTGCTTTAGGAATGAGAATTTATCCTAATGTGTTGTCTTGCATCAGTGATCACTGAGGATTCAGACTGAAGGGGTTTGACGAAGTGAAAGCCGGAAAAGGCAACGCTAGTCCCAGGTTTGATCGTGCGAGGTAGGATTTCTATCCCTTTTCCTTGTGAGCCTATTTTCAAAAGGATTTTGGCCTTGAAAATGTTTTAAAGAAAGGGATTGGCTTGTGAAAGAAAAATGCTTTGAAAACCATGGCTTGTTCAGTCATCGACCCTCTTGGTTTGCCCAGTCATGGGGCCCGCGGCTTGAGTAGTTTGTGGGGTCATAAAAATGATTTCAGAAAAGTTAATGAATGGTTTCTTAAGTAAAGATATCTTGTGAACTGGTAATAGAGTCTATTGCTATAAGCCTAGATAGGATGCGGAGAGTGCATCCTCAGGGGGCAGAACCCGAAACTTGGTCCGGGTAGGCGAGGCACTTGGTTAGGTAAGTAATTTGTACTAATTACTTGCTGAAGCCTGTAATATGGACATTTTACATTTATTTCCTTTAAGAAAAAGGATGTGAGGTTCCGGCTGTCTGTTGTAACTGAATGTCTATTTATTTATGTACCCATTTATTTATTTACTTGCACTTTATCTATTTATTTATTTTACGTCTTTGTAAATAATATCCTACTGGGCCTTTCGCTCACGTTTTATGTTTCAAATGTATTAAAGCCCTCCCATGAGACTCTAGGAGCGGTGCGGGGTAGCGGAAGATTGCTACTGTTGGATCAAGTGAGGATTGAGTTCATCCTCTTGGACAAATGTAAGGAATTTGAGAAATTCTGTAAACTTATGTAATATTTGGATTAACTAGACTGTGGTTGATGTCTGTTGTAATGATTATTTACTTGAGCATGTATGTCCTGGCGGGTGGAGCCCTGTGTGTCAGAGGCTCTGGGATTCTGTAGTAATATATTTATATTTTGATTCAGTCGAGTAGGGATCGTCTGGGAATCTGCTTTATTAATCCCTAATCGAGCTTCACGTCACCCACCCCATTTGGGGGGAGGGGGGGTGACAAGAGTGGTATCAGAGCCGTAGGTTAAGAAATCCCAGGATTGTACATACATGTGTGACATCTGTGATCCGCTGAATAGTCTAGTTTTATTTCAGTTAAAGGAAATGGCGCCTCGCCGTAGGCCAGTAAAATCAACCGGCACAACAGAATCAGGGATTTCTGGATGCCATGTATGCTGCCTTTCAAGGCATGGCCACTATAGCTCAAAACGAGCGGCCGGTTGAGGATAGGAAGCAAGGGTACTTCTGGGAATTTAGGCGTACGCCTATCCCCTTGTTTAATAGTGAGGGAGGACCCCAGGATGCAGAGTTCTGGTTAGACTCCATAGTCAAGCTTTTGAGTACTATGGGAGTTCCAGATGAATACTGGGTGGAATTTGTGGTATACAAGATGGAAGGTTTAGCAAATACCTGGTGGAAACAGGTCAAGAGAAGAATAGATGTTACAGGACTGACCTGGGAGCAGTTTGAGACACTATTCAATGAGCAGTATTTTCCTCAGAGTTATAGGGATGAAAAAGCGCTGGAATTCATGTCTCTGCTACAAGGTGACATGTCTGTAAGGGAGTATGAGGCCAAGTTTAATGACCTATCCCGGTTTGTGCCATCTTTGGTGGAATCTGAACACCTTAGATATCTTAGGTTTGAGAAGGGTCTCAAGAACTCTGTGAGGAGACCATTGGTGGCTTTGAGAATCCGGAATTTCTGAGATTTGGTGGTTGCTGCTACTAGGGTGGAGCAGGATAACATAGCTTATCACCAGAGTAAAGAACAAGCAGGAAGAGTTTCAGTTTCTGGGGGACCATCTATTTCTGGCAGACCACAGCGGAGTGGTAGAAGGAACCGCAACCAGGGACAGCCTAGTGGAGGAGTGGTTAGCGGTGGCAGTAGTTCATCAGGAAGTGACAGAAGTGCTCCATACGGGCCCAGGTGTCACCATTGTGGGCAGGTGGGTCATATTAGGAGGAATTGTCCTAATCGACCGCCAGCTCAACAAGCCCAAAGTGACGCTTCCTACAGTCAAGAAGGGCCACCACAGTATATGCCACCATATCAGTCACAACAGATGCCATACCCTCCTGTGCTGACTTATCAACCACCTCTGTTTACATAATTCCGGCCTCAAGCACCGAGACCAGTACAACCACCTCCACCACAACAGTATAAGCCTCCGACCCAATGGCTTAATGTTGGTGACAGAGGGAAAGGAAAAGTACATGGACAAGCTTATGCCCTAGCAGGAGGCAGTTCTGGAGGTCAGACCAGCAACGCAGTGGTTGAGGGTATGATTCTAATCTCTCATTCTTTTGCTCACGTGTTGTTTGACACAAGTGCCACACACTTGTTTATATCAAGTTCTTTTGTTCGGACTTTGAAACTAAAATCTGAGAATTTAGAAGTCGCGATGACTTTGAACTCTCCACTTGGATGTGTGGAGGTAATGAGTGTGTGTAAATCATGTGAAATCACGATTGGCGGTGAACGATTGAGAGTAGATTTGATTATCCTTCCGATGAGCCTGTTTGACGTGGTACTCAGAATGGATTGGCTGTCAAGGTACGGTGCGATTGTTGATTGCTACCGTAGAAAAGTAACTTTGGTGACGAATTCTAGAACAGTGATTTCTTATAAGACAAATATGAATCCAGTCCCAGGAGAACGACTATTGAAGTACAGTTGGGGGACGGAGGAATCTAGCATGTTTTCTTTCTCTTCTTGCTCTAGAAGGTTAACCCGAGATAACTGGAGATAGTACGGGAATCCCTGTAGTGGATGAGTTTACAGATATATTTCCTGATGAACTACTTGGTTTACCGCCAGATTAGGAGATTAAATTATGTATTGATTTGGTTCTGGGAACGACACCTATATCCATTCCTCCATATCGGATGGCTCCGACGGAGATGAAGGAATTAAGAATGCAACTTGAGGAGCTGGCAGAAAAAGGATATATCCGGAATAGTACTTCCCCTTGGGGTGCACCGGTGCTATTTGTGAAAAAGCACGACGGATCTCTTCAGTTGTGCATTGACTACCGTCAATTGAACAGGGAGACTGTGAAGAACAAATACTCACTGCCGAGGATCGATGAGTTATTCGATCAGTTGGGTAGATCATAGTTCTACTTTAAGATTGACTTGAGATCTGGGTACCATCAGCTGAAAATCAAGGAGGAAGACATTCCGAAGACTGCTTTCAAAACTTGATATGGACACTTCGAGTTTCTTGTAATGCCTTTTGGGTTGACGAATGCCCTGGCTGCATTCATGAATCTAATGAATCGTGTTTTTCGGCCGTACTTAGATCGATTCGTGATCGTCTTCATTGACGACATACTGGTTTACTCGAAGACTTTGGAAGAATATGAGCAGCATTTGAGAATTGTTCTTCAGACTCTTCGAGAACACCAGTTGTATGCTAAGAAGGAGAAATGTGACTTCTGGCTGACAGAAGTGAAGTTCCTTGGACATGTAATTTCAGGATAGGGAATTTCTGTTGATCCTTCCAAGATTGAGACTATGTTACAATGGGGAAGACCAAAGAATGTAGCAGAAATTCATAGTTTCCTCAGACTTGCAGGGTACTATCGGCATTTCATGAAAGACTTCTCGAATATTGTTGCACCGCTGACTCGATTGACCAAGAAAGAAGTCAGATTCTAGTGGGACGCTGAATGTGAAAATGCTTTTTAGGAATTGAAGGTCAGACTGACAAGTGCACCAGTCTTGACTATTCCTAATAGTGAAGAACCATATGAGGTGTATTCTGACGCCTCGGGGAGTGGGCTTGGCTGTGTCTTAATGCAAAAGGGACGCGTGGTAGCGTATGCATCTCGCCAATTAAGACCACATGAATGGAATTACCCTACTCATGATTTGGAGCTGGCAGCGGTAATATTTTCTCTGAAGATATGGAGATGTTATCTCTATGGAGCAAAGTTTCAGGTCTTTTCTGACCATAAAAGTCTGAAGTACTTGTTTACTCAGAAAGACTTGAATCTCAGGCAAAGGAGATAGATGGAGTATATGGAAGATTACGACTTCACTCTGCAATATCATCCTGGAAAAGCTAATGTGGTGGCTGATGCCCTTAGTAGGAAGACGACGGGGACTCTGGCGTTATTAGCTTTGGAAGATTGGAAAAGGACTAAAGTGGTGAGTGAGTATGATCTTCAGTTCTACGAAGATTATAACCAGGCTATGGTGTATAATCTGATCTCTACACCGGATATTGTGTAACAGGTTAAGCAGAATCAATAGCAGGATCCACACCTCCAAGGAATTTGGATTCGGATCCAGAATAGAGAGCAATTCGAGGATTGGAGAATCCGAGAGGATGGAGCCTTGTATTTCCACAACCGCCTTGCTATTCCTAAGGTGGGTGAGGTAAAGAAGACGATTCTGTAAGAGGCACACAAATCGTGGTATGATATACATCCGGGAAGTACAAAGATGTACCAAGACCTGAAAAGACAGTACTGGTGGAGAGGCATGAAAAGGGACGTTCATGAGTATGTCTCGGAATGTGTGACTTACCTCCGGATTAAAGCTGAGCATCAGAAGTTGGCGGGAGAGTTGTAACCTCTTCGTGTCCTTAGATGGAAATGGGAACACATCACTATAGACTTTCTGATGGGGCTACCGAGAACCGAGCTGAAGCACGATGCCATTTGGGTGGTAATGGATAGGTTGATGAAGTCTGCGCACTTCATACCATTTTGTGCGACGTATTCTCAAAAAATTCTGTCAGAATTGTACCTGGATCACATCGTGAGACTACACGGAGTGTCACTGTCTATCACGTCTGATCGTGATACGCGTTTTAATGCAAGGTATTGGAGGAGTTTCCAGGAAGCCATGGGAACAGACTTGAATTTCAGCACAACATTTCATCCTCAGACTGATGGGCAATCTGAAAGGGTAATTCAGATTCTGGAGGATATGCTTCGTGCTTGTATTCTGGAATTTGGTGGGAACTGGAAGAAATACCTGCATCTAGCTAAGTTTACTTATAACAACAACTATCAGGCCAGTATTGGAATGGCACTGTTTGAAGCTTTGTATGGTCGTCCTTGTAGGTCACCTGTGTGTTGGTTGGAACCAGAGGATCGGCTGAGCATGGGGCCGGAAGTCATTCAAGAAAATAATGAGAAGATAGCTATAATTCGGGAATGATTGTTGACAGCTCAAAGTCGTCAGAAAAGTTATGCTGATATAAGGCATAGGCCTTTGGAATTCCAAGAGGGCGACTTTGTCTTGCTGAAAGTTTCCCCACGTAAGGGAGTTGTTTGGTTTGGTGTGAAAGGGAAACTTGCACCAAGGTATGTGGGACCATTCCTGATCGTGCAACGAATCGGAGTGGTGGCTTATCGGTTGGCTTTACCGCTTGAATTATCTCACGTGCATGACGTGTTTCATGTCTCCATGCTTCGCAAATGTCAACCTGGGCCAGAAGCTGTAGTGCAGTGGTTTGACGTTTTGATACAGTATGACGCATCATATGAGGAGGCACCAGTTCAGATTCTTGACCGGAAGATAAAGAGTCTGCGTCATCGTGAGATTCCTTTAGTAAAAGTATTACGGCAGTACCATGGAGTGGAGGAAGCAACATGGGAGCTTGAAACGATGATGCAGGAGGAGTATCCGCATCTGTTCACACTTTGAGGTAGGCTTTAATTTCGGGGATGAAATTCCTAAGGGGGGTGGAGCTGTAACACCCTGAAGAATTAATTGAGATTAATTAAGGTAATTGAGATTATTAGTGTGCCTAATCTGGATTATAAATTGAGTTTAATTAATAAATGTTTCTGACACGAGTGAGTTTAAATAGTTCCAAGGTATTTAAATTATGCTTAATAATTTATTTTACACCAGAAGTGTGTATGGGCGCATTTCTAGACTGCTCTTTTAAAATATTGACACTTGTCCATTTTCTTTCCTTTTTCTTTTTCTTTTCTTTTCTTTCCTTTTTCCTTTCCTTTTTCCTTCCTTCCTTCCCATGCGTCTCTCCCTCACTCTCTCTCTCACTCTCCCGTGCTCTCTCTCTCACTCTCTCCCTCTCTCATTTTTGTCCCAAATCAAATGGATCTTGAACCAAGGAAAGATTTAAAGAACTTTTCAATGTCAAGAGAATGATTCGAGGTAAGATTACTGAAAGAACCTCTCTTGAATCTCAAATTTTTGAATTTCAAAACTTATTTTTGGTTCAAACCGAATTTTGATGGTTTTTCAATAAAACTAGAGTAGAAATTGGAGATCTTGGGTTCTTTGGACTTGTTTTAGGACCTAGAACCCAGATCTAGTGGTTTTCCTTTGAAATATCTCGATTTGGGACTAGATTTGTAGGTTTTGGACTGATTTCTACGAGCTTCTCTCGCGCAGCTGATTCCACCGATCGACCTGTGCGGTCGACCGGATAACATGGAAACCGGTCGACCTATACAGTCGACCGGACTATAGGCTGACCAGCCAACCGGTCTGGTCGACCGGTGTGCACACTATCGGTTGATCGATAGTGTTGCACTGCTCTGTCACCGGTCGACCGGTTGACACGGGGTTTGACCCTGTTTAGCCTGAAATTGCTGTTTTGACCCCTATTTTTGGGGAGAACCCAAATTAGCTTCATTTGGGGACTTGAGGTAAATGGATTAGCATTTTTAATCCTTGTTTTGAGATTGAAACCCCTTGGAATGATAATTTGAAACATGAAAATAGATTAGGGCACACTAATAGGAAATCTTTGTTGGGAATTGAGATTTGGATTACTTTAGGAATGAGAATTGATCATAAAGTGTTGTCTTGCATCAGTGATCGCTGAGGATTCAGACTGAAGGGGCTTGAGGAAGCGGAAGCCGGAAAAGGCAACGCTAGTCCCAAGTTTGATAGTGCGAGGTAGGATTTCTATCCCTTTTCCTTGTGAGCCTATTTTCAAAAAGGATTTCGGCCTTGAAAATGTTTTGAAGAAAGAGATTGGTTTGCGAAAGAAAAATGTTTCGAAAACCATGGCTTGTTTAGTCATGGAACCTCATGGCTTGTCCAGTCATGGGGCCCACGGCTTGAGTAGTTCGTGGGGTTGTATTAACGATTTCAAAATGTTAATGAATGATTTCTTAAGCAAAGAGATCTTGTGAACTGGTAATAGAGTCTATTGCTGTAAGCCTAGATAGGATGCAGAGAGTGCATCCTCGGGGGCAGAACCCGAAACTCGGTCCGAGTAGGCGAGGCACTTGGTTAGGTAAGTAATTTGTACTAATTACTTGCTGAAGCCTGTAAAACGGTTATTTACAGTTACTTTTCCTTTGAGAAAAAGGATGTGAGGTTCCGGCTGTTCTGTCGGGGCTGTCTTATTTTATTTACTTATTCAGTTATGTATTCCCTCGCACATTTATTATTCATTTATTTATAACGTTTATTTCAAATTATATCCTACTCGGCCTTTCGCTCACGTTTTATGTTTTAAATGTATTAAACCCCTCCCAGGAGATTCTAGGAGTGGTGCACAGTAGCTGGATATTTACTACGGAGCAGCTGAGTTGTGCTGCTGTTGGAATCAAGTGAGGATTGTGGTCATCCTTGGGTATAAATGTAAGGAATTGAGAATTCTGTAAACTTACGTAATATTTGGATTAACTAGACTGTGGTTGATATCTGTTGTAATGATTATTTACATGTTCATGTATGTACGATACTGTATGTCCTGTAGGGTGGAGCTCTGTGTGTCAGAGGCTCCGAAATTCTGTAATTTAATTATATTTTAATGCAGTTAAGTGTGGGGCCTGGTTGGGAATCTGCTTTATTAATCTCAAATCGAGCTCCACGTCACCCACCCCGTTTGGGGGGCATGACAAAAGTAGTATCAGAGCCCTAGGTTAAGAAACCCCAGGATTGTACATACATGTGTGACATCTGTAATCCACTGAATAGTCTAGTTTTATTTCAGTTAAAGGAAAATGGCGCCTCACCATAGGCCTGCTAATCAACCGGCACAACAGAATCAGGGATTTCTGGATGCCATGTATGTTGCCTTTCAATGCATGGCCACAAGAGCTCAAAATGAGTGGCCGGTTGAGGATAGGAAGCAAGGGTACTTCCGGGAATTTAGGCGTGCGCCTATCCCCTCGTTTAATAGTGAGGGAGGACCCCAAGAAGCAGAGTTCTGGTTAGACTCCATAGTCAAGCATTTAAGTACTATAGGAGTTTCAGATGAATACTGGGTGGAATTTGCGGTGTACAAGATGGAGGGCTTAGCGAATACTTGGTGGAAACAAGTCAAGAGAAGAATGGATGTTACAGGATTGACCTGGGAGCAATTTGAGACACTGTTCAATGAGCAGTACTTCCCTCAGAGTTATAGGGAGGAAAAAGCGCTGGAATTCATGTCTCTGTTGCAAGGTGACATGTCTGTAAGGGAATATGAGGCCAAGTTTAATGACCTATCCCGGTTTGCGGCATCACTAGCGGAGTCTGAACCTATGAGGTGTCTTAAGTTTGAGAAGGGCCTCAAGAATTCTGTGAGGAGGTCATTGGTGGCCTTAAGGATTCAGAACTTCCGGTATTTGGTAGCTGCTGCTACACGGGTGAAACAGGATAACTTGGCCTATCACCAAAGCAAAGAGGCAACTAGTCGAGTCTCTGTCTCTGGTAGACCTTCCGTTTCGGGTGGACCACAGCGGAGTGGTAGGAGCAACCGCAACCAGGGACAAACGACTGGAGAAATGACAAGCGGTGGTAGTAGTTCGTCTGGAAGTGACAGGTGTCACCATTGTGGGCAGGTGGGTCATATTAGGAGGAATTGTCCTAATCGCCCGTCGGCTCAACAAGCCCAAAGTGAGGCTTCGTACAGTCAAGAAGGGCCGCCACCGTACATGCCACCATATCAGCCACCACAGATGCAATACCCTCCTGTGCCGACTTATCAACCACCTCTGCTTACACAATTCCGGCCTCACGCGCCAAGACCGGTACAACCACCTCCGCCGCAACAGTATAGGCCTCCGACCCAACGGCCTAATGTTGGTGACAGAGGGAAAGGGAAAGTACAGGGACAAGCTTATGCCCTGGCGGGAGACAGTTCTGGAGGTCAGACCAGCAACGCGGTGGTTGAGGGTATGATTCTAATCTCTCATTCTTTTGCTCACGTGTTGTTTGACACAGGTGCCACACACTAGTTTATATCAAGTTCTTTTGTTCGAACTTTGAAACTGAAACCTGAGAATTTAGAAGTCCCGATGACTTTGAACTCTCGACTAGGATGTGTGGAGGTAATGAGTGTGTGTAGATCGTGTGAAATCACGATTGGATTAACTAGACTGTGGTTGATGTCTGTTGTAATGATTATTTACATGTTCATATATGTACGATACTGTATGTCCTGTGGGGTGGAGCCCTGTGTGTCAGAGGCTCCGGAATTCTATAATTTAATTATATTTTAATACAGTTAAGTGTAGGGCCCGGTTGGGAATCTGCTTTATTAATCCCAAATCGAGCTCCACGTCGCCCACCCCATTTGGGGGGACGTGACAGTAATTGAGATTATTAGTGTGCCTAATATGGATTATTAATTGAGCATTAATTAATAAATGTTTCTGACACGTGTGAGTTTAAATAGTTCCAAGGTATTTAAATTATTCTCAGTAATTTATTTTAACCCAGAAATGTGTATGGGCGCATTTCTGGACTGCTCTTTTAAAATATTGTACACATGCCATTTTCTTTTCTTTTCTTTTTCTTTTTCTTTTCTTCCTTTCCTTCTCCTTCCCGTGCATCTTTCTCTCTCACTTCCTTCACTCTCTCTCTCACTCTCCCGTGCATCTCTCTCTCTCTCTCTCTCATTTTTGTCCCAAATCAAACGGATCTTGAACCAAGGAAAGATTTAAAGAAGTTTTCAACGTCAAGAGAAGGATTTGAGGTAAGATTACTGAAAGAACCTCTCTTGAATCTCAAGTTTTTAAATTTCAAAACTTATTTTTAGTTCAAACCGGATTTTGATGGTTTTTGAGTAAAACTAGAGTAGAAATTGGAGATCTTGGGTTATTTGGACTTGCTTTAGGACCTAGAACCCATATCTATGGGTTTTCCTTTGAAATATCTCGATTTGAGACTAGATTTGCAGGTTTTGGACTGATTTCCGTGAGCTTCTCTCGCGCAGCTGATTCCACCGGTCGACCTGTTCGGTCGACCGGATTACATGGAAACTGGTCGACCGGATTGCAGGCTGACCGGTCGACCGGTGTGCACACTACCGGTCAACCGGTAGTGTTGCACTGCTCTGTCACCGGTTGACACGGGGTTTGACCCTGTTTGACCGTAATTTGTTATTTATGAAATGGCAAATATCGGATATCATTGTTTTGCTGACGTTTATAAATAAAATAAAGTTATGTTTTAATTCATACTCAAGAGTGTTAGTAATATTGCTTAGTCCATAGACTATTATCAACGAAAGAAGAGTCAGGGAATCCCTGCCGGACAAGCTCTTCTGATATAGTTTAAAATACATATTCGCAGTCTTAGGATCGATTGGGCAATCGAATCCGATTATGACTGTTAGATCGAACCATATGATGCTGGTCTCGGGGCATGGGAGTTGGACTCTGTGGTTGATCTAGACATGTTCACAACATGTTGAATAGACCATGTAACTAATTAGGTTAGAGCAAAAACCGTTTACAGAGCTCTAAACCTAATTATTACAACTTAAGTATATTTGTATAATTATCTCAATCCTGAAGTGAATACATAACTCGACTTAATTTCTCATGATCTTTGATTCACCAATGAGATTAGTTCATAGTTTTTGAACAACATCTCAGCTATTGGGATCATGAC